>NC_052401.1:642842-727842 GCF_009389715.1 Phoenix dactylifera | reverse complement strand
GTGTCAAAAATTTAGAATTAGTTATAACTAAATAAGTCAAAAATCTAAACTCGAACCTGTTCATTTTATTAAATAAGTAATATAATCCAAACTATATCAGGTTAAAACAAGTTAAACAGGTTAAACTGTTCAAGTATTGAGACCCATAAATATGGCTCAATTTACCACATGCTAATGCGGCTTTCAAAAACAAAAACAAGTTTAAACAACCCATACTATGTCAACTGATTCTGAAATTATTTTGAAAAAAATCTGGCTCATCACAAGTGGCCTTAACAAAGATGAACAAAATCTGAAGATTTATACAACTATTGTTATTGAAGAAACAAAAATGGCGGATGAAGAAATATTGATTTCGATTTGCAACCTTAGCAGGTGAACAGATTTAGCAGATAACTGTTATATATGACACACAATGGAAGCAACCCTTTTTGCTTCCTTACGGTAGCTTACCACTGCACTCCGCATTCCTATTTTTACAGAGCAGTAGTTATTAATCTCGGTGTTAGGATCCTAAACATGATGTTTTGACAACAAATTAATGCACGCTTGCTTGTTCCTGTAGTCATCTTGGTACGTTCAATACCCACATGCCATACGGCAGAATTAAACCATGTCAACCCTGCAACTGTGTTCATGTTTTGATGCGTCTGAGAGCAAGATACGCCAAAAGCCTGTATCCTACAAACATGGCGACCAATGCCACAATGCACGCCGCCGAACCGGCTTTCCCCCCCAAATTCTCTTCCACTGCTGTCTCCCTTCTGTTCCCTTGGTGAGACAAACTTAGAATAGTAGCCAATTCGCTTCCTCGATATTGCACGTCGATGAGCAGCCTGTAGCAGTAGAAGGTGAAGGAGGTATATTTCATCCAGGCGATGCAGCTCGGCACATTCTGAACATAAAATCCCCCAGTGAGGAGGAATGACAGCATGACTACTGTGACCGCCGTGGAAGCCTTCTTCGCATCCACGATGGCCGCGCCGAGGGCAAGGCCAAGACCTTGCGCCACCAGAACATAGCCAAGCAGCACAGCCAGTGTCATCATGAACGCTTCTGGCTCCTCCCTGAGCCCGGCCATCCAATACAATACCAGAACAAAGACGGTGGGGAGAATAAGCTCCATAGGGAGGTCGCCGGCCATTCGAGCCATGAAATAGGAGGACACGGCGTACATGCCTGCGGACCTCTCCTTGATGAAGATCGCGCGCTCCTGCGGGAACGTGAAGACCGCATTGAAGGATGCAAAGACGCCCCAGAAAATCGAGATGAAGAAAAGGAGGCCCAGCCGGTCCCGAACATCATGAATGTTGGAGTGCCACCACATGGACCCTGCGAGGACGGCTGCAGCCATGACTTGGAAGACTCTCAGGGAGTTGAAGGTCTCGTGCCTCCTTTCCTTGAGGCTTCGGCGCAGGAGGATGCCGAACTGGCTGAACCAGCTGATGTTCCTGCAATTCCTCTGCTCCCTCATGGTGGATCTTTCGCTACCTGATTAAATAACAAGAGTTCAAAGAGACTGGTTTTAGAATCTCGTTGACCTACTTGTTTGTTGCGTATGGTACTCTGTAATGTGGCTTATCAAGGCTAAATTTCTGGTCTTCATTCTCTAGATGCTATTAGTTCCGTGTCTACTCTCTAATACATATCGATGCATTTGATTCTGTTTTCCTCTGTTTTTGCTGGATGGCATTCATTCTCTTCCTTCTTTTCACCTTTCTCATATGGAATATTACAGGTCCCCTTGTTTGTCATGGAAGGTTAGCACATTGGCTTTACTTGCAGACTAACGTACATGATGTATAATATATAGGACTTGAGACTATAACATGAACTAGAATAAGCTATTAGCACTCCTGTGTATTAATTGTGCTTTCTTTTAACATGCTTTGCAATCAGCTAGCAGGTGAATTCTACAAAAGTTGTATCTCGTTTCTTTAAGGAGAGTGGTGGTTACCAGTTTCTGCAACATCTCCAGCTTCGGCAGCACTAATGCAGGCTTTCACCTTTGGGGCTAACACTCTGTTGTAGGAGGTGATAAGAGATTGCTTTACGTTGGACTTATCCGCGTCAACTTGATAGTCTATCTGAGCAACCCCTGCAATTAAATTAATACATCCACTCAGCACTAAACTCTTACATTAGCAAGTACTTAAATCTTAGCTTCATGGATCCTACGTCGCCATCTTCTCTTTTATCCAAACTAAGAGTGCCTACCAGGAGCAGTAAAGTAACAGACTAGTTTGACCATGTTAAGCTCTATCCCTATTCTCAGTGCTTCAAGTTGATTAAGAAGCATTTCTTTTTTGACTTTTCAGACAAACCAAAGAACATCAAATGAGCAATGGTGGGAAAAAAATATGTGGAATTCCAACAGGGCAATGTTGTCGATCCACCTTTAGGAATAGATTTTCCTTTTTCTTTTTGTTTTGATGGAAGGAGAGTCAGGGAATGAGTATTTATAACGAAAACAGAGAGGAGAACCTAGGTCCTGTGACCACTAGGTGAGGTATAGTTCGAATACTGCTCCTTGTGGCTATGCAGGATATCGCGGAATATGTATAGCTGCATGGATTAAAAGGGGAACACAGGGGGCTAACAGTAACAGGGGAATAGATTACATATATAATCTCCAGGGGAACATGGTCCCTGTGAGAAAAGGCCTGCAAAAGGAGAAAAGTGGAACTTTCCAGCTCCATCCACCGAAGGGTCACCAGACACGTGCCACTCTGTGAGAAGGAACATTTTTCCTTCCCACTAACGGTGCCACGTGTCTGGTGGGTAATCATGGACAGCCAGATCCTAAGCATACCTAACATGGAAATTTATGAGCCCAATCACTTTTAGATAGATACAGACACCACCTTTCTCCACCGAAAAAGGTGGCAGGAGGAACGGGGTACCAGGAGGAGGAGGAACCACAGAAACCGATATTTATTACGCTAGTGACGGCATCTCAAATTGAAAGAGGGAATGATAACATAAACAGTTCGATATTTATAAAAGCATAAAGACTGTATGAGTATTAAGTGGAAGGATACGTCACACTAGACAAGAATTCCACGGCCTCTGCTTTCCGCACCTTCTTTATAAGTTCATTTTGACTCTTCAATATATTTATGTATCATAGAATATTACACCTTGCTCAAGGATCATCAACAAAAATAGATAGTTATCAACAATGATGTACCATGTATGATATATAAGATTGTGCTGTAGCATGCACTGTAGAAAATTTGTGCTTAAATAGAAAGCAACAGATGCACTCATTTAATGAATTTGCTAGTTCAATACTTTGATAAAATACTTTTATCCCTTTTCTTGTTAAATATATATGTATAACTCTTATGTGATGGACTGATATTTTAGTAGAGGATATGAATATTATCCTTTCAAAGAATGGAGGGAATATAAGTAGAAAGAGAATGATAAGACTTCTCTTGGATCACGTCCTCCAATCATGCAAGAAAAAACATTTTTTGTAAACTTTGAATCAGATTTCCTTTCTGTTTATTCTAATCTATTCAAACCAACAGTATATTTTGTTAGAAATTCTGGAAGCTCCACTTGCGCTTACCGTTTGCAAGGTCGAGCATGAAGTCGGCCGGGTTCACGTGGAACCGGGGAGCGAACCCGACCGAACCGAAATAATCCATGGCCTCCCTCCCTCGCCCAAAATACAAGCAATTCCCCTCGGAGAGCAAAAGAACCGAGTCGAACATCTGGTAGACCCGGCTCGAGGGCTGGTGGATCGAGGTTACGATGGACCGGCCCTTCCGGGCGATCCCGGTCAGGGTGGCCACAAGGCGGTAGGCCGCCGTGGAGTCCAGACCGGACGTCGGCTCGTCGAGAACCAGGAGACTCGGGTTCACCAGCATCTCGTGGCCGATGCTGACCCGCTTCCGCTCGCCGCCGGAAATCCCCCTCACGAAGGCGTTCCCCACCGCCGTGTCGGCGCATTTCTCCAGCCCCAGCTCCGCCACCACCGCGTCCGCCGCCGCCACCTTCTCCGCCGCCGCCACGGTCCGAGGCAGCCGGAGCATCGCGGAGAAAACCAAGGTCTCCCTTACGGTTAGGTGAGGATAGAGCACGTCGTCCTGGGCCACGTACCCGGTTCGGCGGAGAACCGGTTTGGTAAGCCGACAGCCGTTGGCCAGCACGGCGCCGGAGTGCTCCCCCTGGAGCCGGCCGGCGATTACACTTAGTAGAGTCGACTTGCCGCTCCCCGACGGGCCGAGGACCGCGAGGAACTCGCCGGGCGAGACAATCCCGCTGACACCATTCAGGATGGTTCGTTCTTCGGGGACCGCCGCCGGGGAATTCGCCGCGCCGCCGGCATGGAATATACGCTTGATTCCGCTCCCTGTGGCGGCCACCTTTGGGTCCAGTTTGATGCGATACGTAATATCCATGAACTACACAAGCGAATATAACGCACCCTTATCAACATGAAGATAAAGAATGAGTGTATGATAGCTAATTGCTATGAATGTGAGTAGTACCTGGAGAGTGAGGGGATAGCAGGAGGTGGAGATGAAAGAATCCATACATCGGTTGGCGACTCCATTCTGATCACATTCTTTGCCAGTGGGAGGCATTTTGCACTGAGTGTTGCTTTGGAGAGCTTGGAGAACGTAAAGCCACGAAGGATTGTAATAACTAGCAGCGACTTTTGTAGCGAGAGAGAGGACCAATATAGGGAGGAAGGGCCGAGGGAGAGGGAGTGGTATATAAAAGAGTGCTTGGGGTATGTGGCAGGCTGCGGAGGGAATCTTGGAGAACAGCTGGCCACCTTCACTCATTTGATGGGAAATTCCAGGAAGGTACGAAAGAAATAAACAAGCGTGTCCAACTCGAACGGCTAGGTTCCATTCTACCTCTCTCTCTCTCTCTCTCTCCCTCCCGTCGCGCCGCTTTGTGGCCGAATCCTCTCTTTTGCAAAGGGGAGCCCCCACCCTTCGACTTTCTCGAGATAAACTTCAAGGCAGTGTGGTGGCGGATGGATATAGCAACGACAGATTTATCCTCAGAGATCAGTTGGCCAGACTAATAGCAGCTAGGATGGACGTATTTTTGATTAGACTGCTATCAGAGTCGAGATCAGAGCTGCTTGAAAAAATATTTTCTATGCAAAACGGATGATGTATGCGGATTACATCATTTTTGAGAAAAATGCTGTCATCGAGGGAATCTTGAGCTTTGAGCAGTCTGATAGGATGATGTATCCATGATACTCGCCAACTTTCGAGTGAATGTATTGTATTTCAGACTACTCTTGTATACAGAGAGGCCAACTGTGCTTCGAATTTGGTATGTGACCCATCATTCCGAAGGTATCATCATGACCCTATCCCGTCTACTTTGCATTTTTTACTTTTATGTGACCTTATGGGTACACTTATGCCTGTTGTGTAGGAGTCGTCGATGTAAAAATAAATGAATAAATAAAAATCAAGGTACATGCATGATGATTTTTTTTTTTATCGGTACACATGCATGAGTTTGGGATTGGTTTTGTTAGTCTTTTTAGCATAAAATTAAATGTTTCCTTAGGGTGCAGCAGAAGGGTCAACCAGTCAAAGGGTGGGCCCTTGCTTTCTTTGGTTCGAACATGTTGGGTAATATTTAGATTTTGAGCGAGTGAAGGGAGGTGATGATAGCAGAGAGATGTAGTTTGTGCTCTCCTTGTTTTGGAAAACAGGTTGGGTTCAGAATCGGTAATGGTCAAAGTTCCTTATTGAAATGGAAAAATATCTGAATTTGTGATGCCCCCTTCAGACTACCTTCCCTGACTTATGCTTAAGGAGTCGGAAAAAAAAAATGGCATGGTGGTCAATTAAATCAAGTTATCTTTTTCTGCCCCTTCGTCGTTCAATCACAATTGACCACTCAACTGTTAAGTCTTCTTGCCATGGCCCGGAGGATCAAATCATTTGAAAATCAGGCAGCAATGACAAATTTTCCACAGCTTCTCTATACCCATTCGTTAATACTAGCGGCATTAAATGCAAGTCTGCATCTTCTCTTTGGAGTCTTTCTATCGGTCTTAAGATTAACACCAAGTTATCTTCTTCTGCCCCTTCGCTGGTTCAATCGCACTTGACTCAACTGTCAAGACTTCTTGCCATGGCCACTTTGATCCAAAAGGAGGATCAAATCATTTGAAAATCAAACATCAATGACAAATTTTCCACAGCTTCTCTATATCCATTCGTTAATACTAATGGAAGTTTGCATCTTCTCTTTGGAGTCTTTCTATATATCCCTCTTAGATTAAATATATATTTTTTGGTTGTGCTGGAGAAAAAATATAAATACTAGAGAGGTGATTGGAAAGAAACTTGGCAAGAACCTTGGCGAATGTGTATTGTGCAACCAGACTTTAGAGATGGTGGACTATGTTTTTTCTTGCTACTTCTTCCCATCTATTTGGAAGGCGTTATGCTTGGCTCTCAGAGTGCCACATCCCCAATCCTCTTTTAGTTACCTTTGTCTCGACTGGATTCAAAGGAATTTTGGAAAAAAGGTTCAACTGGTTGTTCTTATGCTTCTCGCGGCTATTGTGTGGGTGTGTTGGAAAGAACGAAATTTCATAGTTTTTCTTAACAAATATTCATCTGTTGCCACCGTAGCCTCCGAAGAACTTCGCATCTTCAATGACTAGGGTACTTTATGTGACCAAGATCTTTTGTCAGAATCAGAAGAATTTGGCAAGGTTAATAATATTCCTAGAGATCTTCATGAAGGCTGATATAAAAGATGTTTGGTCTCTCTCCCTCTCTCTCTTTAACCTTGTTCCATATACCAGCTGTAATATAACTTTTTCAAATCTTCCTTCCTTTCTTCTGTAATTTTTTTTTTTTCTAATCTTTAATAAAAGCCAGGTTGCCATCCCTGCCTCCCTTTCATTCAAAAAAATAAAGGAGAAAAGTTGGTGGAAAGAGAGATTATTCAGCTTTAATTAGAAAACATATTGGCTTTTAGCCTTCTGTCTATACCATGCAGGTTCCTTGTAATTTTGTTACAACAGCTACCACGACAAGGAATTTTGTTCATGTTCATCATTTGCTGGTGAGTGTGCAATAGATGCTGTCATATAATTGTGTTTATTCAGCTTTAACGGGACTCATGGCATAAATTTGCATGTCGTTGCTGGAAACAGATTATAGCTTTCCTAACTTTATATTTGTGTTAGGCTTATTCCTCTCAATCTTGTTACAAGATCTACAACTCTGAATTTTTCTCACCACTTGACATAGTTGAGAAAAACAATGCTGCGTGATATATTTTTCTTGGGTGTCGGATTGGGTAGTCAAGAAATTGGATTGTATTAGAAGGTCTTTTTTATCTATCTATGAGCAAGGGTCATTGTCTAGTCAATTGAAAATTGGTATGCATGGGAAAGACTCAAGTAGGTTTAGGAGTCAAGGATCCAAGGAACTTCTATATATCCTTGTTAGCCAAATATTAGGGGAAATTCCTTGATGGTGAACCAGGCTTGTGGAAGTCTCTGATATATTGTTTCTATTATAATAACAGAAGATTCTGGTACAATGGACTAAGAAATGGTATTTCTTTTTACTGGCGGGGTATATTGAAAACGAAGGGCATGAACTTTATGTGTGAAACCACTCTCATGCTAGGAAATGGGCAAAGGATCATACTTTGGTCGGATAGATGGTTGGATCAGTTTGAATCGGCTAGCCTTTTTTTGGGTTTATTCCTTTTGGTTATGGATCAATCCGTTTCTGTAGTTCCAAATAAGGTTTCAGTCAAAGGTTGCTTCTTTTGGATCATCATTTGCAGAAGGTTAGTTTTGGAACAATTTTTTGAAGCAAGATACGTCATCTCGGTATCAAAATCTCATACCGGTGCTATCCTGTTATTATATAAGTACATCCAGTATTGAGGCCAGTTCAGTACATCGAGTATTGGCGGTATTGAACCAATATGGTATGGTGTGCCCCATATCGTTCAGTCCAGTACGGGATGACATATCTTATTCTAAAGTATTACTAGCACATGGACATTCTCAATCTGATCTCACCTTCTTTGTTAATGATAAATTTGAGATGGCATTGGTGACCTTCCAGTTTATTTACGGTAGGCTCTTGTTTTAAGTTCATCATTTTTGGGGGTGAACTGAAAGAATTTTATTTGATCTTTTGGAGAATGAAGATTTCTGA
Organism: Phoenix dactylifera; assembly: GCF_009389715.1. Classification (NCBI taxonomy): domain Eukaryota; kingdom Viridiplantae; phylum Streptophyta; class Magnoliopsida; order Arecales; family Arecaceae; genus Phoenix; species Phoenix dactylifera. Next base: position 719,656 of record NC_052401.1, on the reverse strand, counting down.
GAAAGTGAGGTTATTTTGATGGCTGGCTTCCAAGGGCAAAGTTCTTACGGCAGGTAATTTGGAAAAGCCTCATCCTTCCTTGCATGTGTTGTGGCAAAGAAGAAACAACTTGTTCTTATCTAGTAGCGCCTAGGATTATGCTTATATCTTGAGAGCCCCCACCTCCTGGCTTCTCCAAGATGAATTTCGACGATAGTGTCAAGGAGAATAGTTGTTGCAGCATCGGGTTCGTCATCAGGGATCAGCAGACCAGACTAATGGCTGTCGGGGGTTGACATATTTTCGATCAGTTCATCGCTGGTGCCGAGGTTAGAGTTGTCTGGGAGGGGGTCTCCTACGCCAGACAGGTGCTGGGGGCAGACCGTATCATGCTTGAGGACTCCGATATAGTGACCAAGGGGATCTTGGGTCCCGAGAGTGCCGTTAGGGGGACGCGGCTGCTTCATCACATTCGCCAACTTTTAGGCAAATGCGTTGTCTTTCGAGCTACCCATGTCTTCAGAGAGGTCAATAGCGTTGCAGATTGGGTGATATCATGTGCAGCTCATCACTTCGAAGATTTTATCTGAGAGACCCATGCCTATGTTTTATCTCCCTTGTATTTACTTTTATTATCTGATTCTTTGGGCTGTGCTTACACTCAGTGTATGAGAGCTGCCGTTGTACCAAAAAAAAAAACTTCTGGAGTTCTTTGGAAGTAAGATTACGTGGAGAAATAGTGCTCCTCTCTCATCTTTTGGGGTGTTTGGAGGGTGAAGAGGATTGAGAAGAAGCGTAGAATGGGATGGGATGCTTCATAAATTGAAAAGAGATCTAGGCCTAATCCTTCCTCATGGGTGTTGTGCTGTGATAAAAAAAGAAACAACTGTTCACTTGTTACTCTGAGCAAGTTTCAGAGTACTTAAGAAATAAGGTTGATTTGAGAGGCAGATCCTTCTTTTTCATATTTTTGTGGTGTTTGGAAGGTTTGAGCTTTGTCTATGGTCTATGGATGATAAGTATCAAAGAGAAAATTATTTTTTAAAATCATTGTTATCTTGAGCTATTTTTTGTTAAACTTTTACATTTGAATTCTATGATATTAATAAAATTCAGATAGGCTCAGTTGGAGTCCCATCTTTTTTCTCAAGAAAAAAAAAACTTTTCTGGATAAAAAGGTAACTCCCAATGGATAGAAGTAGGCAAGAAATAAAACTCACCAGATATGAAGTAGGTGGAATAATGCACCAAAACTGATTTGATATGTCGAATAGAAGATTCAGTGCTAATGTCAAAACCGCAAATGATCAACTGAAATTTCTTCTTAAAATGAATTTAAAATATTTAATTAGTGCAGTCAATTTTAAGGATTATTGAGATCTATGAAATATGGCAAAACGTATGAAGTAGGGGAGAGCATGACATTTGGGCTTCTCGAATAAAGAACATATGCTTGATTAATAGGTGTCTTTTTTTTAGTGAACTCGAAACTTTTAACACATTAAAAAAAGCTGATACTTTGGAAGCAGGTGCAAGAGCAAGAGTAGCATGAAACAAATGGTTTGGCATTTCAAATTGATGACTTTGGTTTATAAAACATGCATAATTTATGTGGACTCTTCTTAATGCACTCAAAATTTTTTACATACATATTATGTTTGAGAAAGGTTTCCACTTATAATCTAGGCCTAGTTCTAGAAGCTTTGGACGTCGGACGTAGCTTAGCTTACATTATGCATAAGGGCTGCATGAAACGACTTTGGGTGTCTAGTTCTTTGAGCTGTACTCATATTTGTTGTGTGTGAGCAACGACGGCGAAAGAAGAAGAAATAGTAGAAGTAGTGGTAGTAGTAGTTGGTTGCCTGGTGGGTCCAAATGCTTGTGCGGCTGTGCAAGCTGCCACGTCACTCAGAGGCACTCTTGTACGTTCCTTATCATGTGGGCCCAATAAGGACCGCTGCCATCATCCACCACATATCTCATGGTGATAGGGACGGCGGCAAGAAACGACTTCGAATGTCTGGCTCTTTGAGCTGTACTCATATTTGTTGTGCGTAAACGATGGCGACGGAAGAAGAATAAAGAAGAAAGAAGGAAGAAGAAAAAATAGTAATAGTAATAGTAGTAGTTGGCAGCCTGGTGGGTCCAAATGCCCGGCAAGCTGCCACGTCACTCAAAGGCACTCTTGTACATTCCTTGTCATGTGGGGCCCAACAAGGACTGTCGCTGATGCAGGTGCATGGACGTCATACAATTTGCATGCCATTTTCAGAGCATTAAATGGCCGAATTTAGAAAAGGTATTAACATAAAGTTTCAAGTCTCTTTCTCTTCTTTCCAACAAGCCTAAGAACATTAAAATCCGAGTTATGGTTGGAAAGTTATAGGTATTTTAAGAGGCATGTGTCTTTTGAAGGATCAAGCGCTACCATTACACCAAAACCGACTGGTGTTAGTGAAGGCGCAACTCTATTTCCTTAAACCCCACCAAAGGCAGCGCTACGAATCGACTCCGACCAGGCCTCGCCCATCCCGGACTCCCACCTGGCCTCGCCATGGGTTCAGGGACCCTCGGGTATAACCCACCTACTAACCAAGCCATCGCCGTTGGCAGGCGGCAGGACATGCTGACAGGGACCCTCCCTTTGCTGCTGAGGGACTTCGTAAGGTATGGCCCGCACAGCGGCCGGCAGAATATGTCCAACATTCCCTCCCCCCCCCCCCCCCAATGCGATGCTTGGGTTTCGAACTCGAGACCTCTAGCTCATCCACCACATATCCCATGGTGATGGGGACGATGGCGTGAGCCAGGAATGTGCCACCCACTTCCCATTGCGACAGTAAGAGAGAAAAAAAAACAAATATTATCCCCAGAGCCCTATTCTGTCTCTGCCATGGAAGAAACATTCCAGCATTTCTTTTTAATTAATAAAGCAGAGATAGTCACCCGGCCTTTACTGAAGATTGTAGTAAAAATTGTGAAAAAGAGAAAATATATATAGTGCCTAGCACAAGATCTCATTTTCATTAAGTAGACTTCCCATGACATGAATCAAGGAGAGATAGGTGGTTTAATTATTGCATATGTATGCTTAGCACCATGTTTAAAATAGAGAATGAACAACAAAAAAAAAAAAAAATCATGGCTGCGTGCTAAGGAAGAATTATTTGAACAACATCGAAATTTTATAGAAAAAAGTTACATAGACGATAGATGATGTGCAGCTCTTTTATTGCTTCATTGTCCACTAGAATCATAATTAAAAAAAAGAAAAATCATATACGAGATGTCGAAGTAGGAGCTATAGAGAGGCTACATATTGATTGTATAACATTTTGTGGATAAGATTTCTATGTAACAATTACATTGTTTAGGTTAATTTAGTTGGAGAAAGTATTTAAAAGTGTTGATTTTGGAGCCTGGTTGGGCCACCCATGATTAGGGGTGCAAATGGGTCGGGTCGGGTCGGGTCCTAGGTGACCCCGATCCGACCCGATTTTTTGTTCGGGTCCTAATTTTGGATCCGGACCCGACCCGGTTGAAGATCGGGTTGGGTCGGATCGGGTTCGGGTTGGGTCCGGATCTGATTCGGGTCGGGTCCGGGTCCGATCGGGTCCAATTTTTTTGTGCTTTTGGGAAAAAATTTAGGCAAATCTAATTTGGTCATATCATAATTATGAGGTGCTGGGTGACCCATGACTTGAAAGACTTTGCAATTGAGCTTCAGTCAGAACAGATGACCCATGACTTACTAACTAAGTCGGTCTACAAGCCAAATTTCATATCACACTATTTTTTATCTATATGACTGATTGAACGGAACTCCGTGTCTCCCAGCTCCCCTCTCACGAGGACAAAAAAAATCCCAGACCTTCTTCCAAAATCCAATTCCATTACAGAAAACTGGCACATGACCCATATTCAGTTGCAGTGTTCCCTCACTTTCTCCCTTCAAAAGTTAAAAGAAACAAAAACCAAAAAACAGAAGGAAAAAAAAAAAAAAAGGCAGCTACCGAGACACCAGAGGTCTCAACAGTGTAATAGATCGAGAGAGAATCCTGACGGGCCGACGTTCCTTTGGATTCTGTGAACCTATGCTTGTTGCTAACTTGCTATCCTCCCACACTGACCAACAGTACCACAACCCACGCCAAAAAAAAGAAAAAGAAAAAGAAAAAGAAAAGACTTTCTTTTGTTTTTCCTCTCTCTCTCTCTCTTCGGATCCATTCGGGTCAGGTCGGGTCCATTTGGTAAATCCAGACCCGACCCAGAAAATGATTCGGGTCCAATTTTAGGATCCGATCCGGACCCGCGGATCCTAAAATTCGGATCGGGTCGGGTCTACGCGGGTCGGGTCGGGTCGGGTCGACCCGTGTCGACCCGACCCATTTGCAGCCTTACCCATGATGGACTAGCCTGACCAAAGTTATCTAACATTTAAAAGAGAGAGTGAATAGTTGAAAGAAAAGAAAAAGCTACCGGTAGTTTCTCTCTCCCCCTCTCTTTTCTATATTTCTTAACATTATTGACATCCAGACTTCTCTCCTAAAAAAAATTTAGTGTTTTAGAGAGAGAAACAAAAATGAATAACTTTTTTTCATTCTTTTTCTGCACCATAAGCATTTGAACGGTAATTTTCATATTCTTTCCATTGTGATTGAATACTCGATTTTAAGCATGTTCTAGGAGTGGATAAGCATGTGGTTCAGCCCTTGGGATCCTCGGAGTTTCACTTTTACACTCTTTCAAAATAATTCATGAAACTTAAAATTCTATTTAGTATTCTTTATGTTATCAGAAATCTTATTCACGTCAAGATGCCATAACCAATTTAAGGAATCCAGCTTTAAAATGACAATCCTTTTATAGAAAATATTCCTCTTTTTTTCCTAAATAACAAGTTCTCGACAATTGCTGGCAAAATGTAACCATGACTTGAGTAAGAGGACTATTTAAAATTGTTTCGGCATTATAATTGCCTAATTTAGTTGTGTTGTTGCGGTATATCCAACTTAGTGAATTTCATAATTTTATAAGTTTTTTTTAATGAAAAAATCATTCTGTTGTAATCTAGAAAGATAGCTACTTATTAAGTACTAATTTTTATCCTAGTTACTCTTTGTTAACCGATATACTTATTCCTTTTTTAAAAAATGATATAATAAAAAAAGAAAGAGAATCATTAGTATGCTAGGCCCCATTTAGCCAGACAATTAACATAGTCGTATAATGATGAATGGTTGCACCAAAAGATATAGTGCCAAAAGTGATTTTTAACTTGTATTTTAATTATTTTTATTCATTAAACAATAATACGGTTATGCTAGGTGTTGTTTGGTATCTTTTTTTATATATTTTCAAAAATAAAAATATTTTTTTTGCATACTTTTCAATTTTCAAAATATAAAATATGTGGTATAATTCATTTTTTTTAAAAAAATAAAAATATAACGGTAATTAGTGGTGATAAAGGAGGTAGTGATAGGATGGTGGTGTCACAGAGGTGATATTGGTGGTGCTAGGGTAGAAGATGGCAGCCATATAGTGGAGGCAACTATGATGAGGGCAACGATGAAGATGACAATATGCTGGTCTAACAAAGTTCATTACAATGGCGGTGGTTGTGGTGCTTGCAATGGCGTAGCGAAGATGATAATCGTAGCAGTAGCATTGTGTCCAGATGGTGGCACTAATAATAAAGGTAATGATAGTGATGGGGACAAAGGTGACAATGATGGTGTTAACGATTGTAGTACAAAAATATAAATGTTTATTTTAAAAAAAATTTAATAAAAATAGAAACAATATTACCAAACATATTTTTATCTTCATCTTTGTTTTTATTTTAAAAAATAAAAAATAAAAAATAAAACTGATGCCACATAGGTTTTTACTCTGATGAAAGGTGCATAGAGCGCACATAGCGGTTTTGATTCTATTTAATTAGGCCAAGTTTGACAAATTATAATGGAGCTAGGTATCCTTCTCAAGCAGTGGAGGTTAGAGTTATGCTGAGAAACTTTTTCTCCTAAGATTTTTAAAATCAGAAGGCTCCTTGGAGGGCAAATTAGAGGAAATTGTGCAGTAACCATCACAAAAAAGCATCTACAATATTTTTTTTTCAGTTCTAAATTTTAATATTAGAATGGTCTTCATACTCTTCTTTAGTTATCAATTAGATAACATCCACCTTCCTTTTTGTTATCTGTAGATAATGCTGAGAATTTTCTCATTTTAAAAGTTCTGGTGGACTCAAGAATTTGTTCCAACTTACAAATTTCCCCTCCTAGAAATATCTGTACTATTTTTGTTAAGTTCTTCTGCATCTTACTATGTGACATTGTAGCAGGGAAAGGAAGTTGACTATTTTTGGAAGCAAGGGCCATCGCATGTGCCAGTGATGTGAGGGTAAAGGTACAAAGAGGAAGTCCACACGTGTATGATGCAGCAGGAAAGGAGCAATATTTGATGATACATAAAACTAGCAGATACACCCAATCCTGCATCCAAGGGGAATCATATGCTTGTTGCTAGGTTTGGCAATAGACTTGCTTTGAAAGGTTCAAAGTTCGCCGAAGTAACCTTGTTTTCATAAAAAGGAATGATTTAGGATAAGGTTTGCTATACTGAGTGTGCCGTATCGTATACGTTCCTTCGCTGCTCTTTCCTGGATTCTTCATGGATTCCTCTTCCCCACCCCGCGATCCATAGTATATTCCATTGTACCAAATCAATACATTGTGCGATACAGTACCGACACTCGATATGTTAAGTTGTACTATACCGAACTATGTACCAATACTATAATAGAATGGTATCGATATAGAATCTGGTTTGGAGATGACGAATCGTGACTTCAGGACTTGGTAGCTCAAAATTGCCACTAAGATGAAGAACGATACAATTGTAGAACAATCGCAAGGAGGGTAACATGCTTGTTGTTAGGTTGATGGGGAAGAAATTGGTCTATAACTTGGAGGGATGGTTTCAAATTTGTCATGATAAGCTTGTTTTCAGAATTATTTGGGGAGTTGGTAATCTTGTTTAAAATTGTCACTTGGCTAAAGAAAGATATGTTTGTCGGGGCACGGAGAAGTCTCTAAAAAACCAACCGATGGGGCGTTCTTTTCTTCTCCATCATGATCAGGGTGCGGCCATGGGAGGAAAAAAAATTTAGAATGATGCTGGGCAAACAAATGCAGGACACATGTCAAGCCAGTTTCAAAAGAAGGGGTTGGGTCACAGGACGAGAGGTTTTGGACTTGACACGGCAATGTGTACCATTTCCATCATAGGACGACGTTTATATCATCCCCTCGCTTTCATTGCAGAATTTCCTGCACAACAAAACGGACTCATTGGCTTGACGGTGTTCATGCACGTTCAATGGCTAGGAGTGTCTCAACGTTATAGGTTCATTCTCTAGTTCTCTCTCTCTCTTTCTATATGCATAGGTTCAATGGCTAGGATTGTCTCAATGTCATAGATTTATTCTCTAGTTCTCTCTCTCTCTATACACACACACACACACACGGATATATGTATGCATGTATGTATATACACACATAAGTTCAATAGCTAGGAGTGCCTCAACTACATAGTTTCATTTTCTAGTTCTCTCTCTCTCTACTTAGATCCATTCAGATTAAGATTAAATAATAAGGATCTAATAAAGATGATCTTATCCATCAAATATCATTTATTATTGTTAAACTGTTTACATACCCAAAATCGAATGATATGGAGATCTCGAGCCTATGCATCAAATGGTTAAAAATTGGTTAGTTTAAATAATATAAAATAATACATATTTTTGACCACTTGATGCAGACTAGGAGTCTCCAAATTATATGATTTTTAGTATGTAAATAATTTAGAAGCAATGCTGCAATAGGGCGTATCCAATAGCATGGATCATTGTTACTGGACCTCATCATCCAATCATGACCTCATTGGATCTGAGTGGAGATTCACTCGACCGGATTATATATATGTATGTATGTGTGCATATATATATATATATGTGTGTGTGTGTGTGTGTGTGTGTATATATATAAGTGATGGGTGAATTAAAATTTTCCAATTCCGAAAGCATGTTCATGGTTATTTGGACGAGAATGCACTAAATGCCCTCATGTCCACGGGATGATAATAAGAACTATCTCGTTAGCCATTTGTGAAGCCCGCATATTCAGGATGCATTTCGTGGTAAAGCTAAAGATGAATTAAAAAGTGGATAACAAAGGATATATATACACGCATACATACAAACACACACATATATAACTTTCAACTTAAGGTCGTTTTGCTTCAAACAAAAAAGACCCTATCAGCTTAAGGAATCTGATTTCATATTACCAATCAACTCGATCTCTTGCGTGACATGTAATTGTATGGGTACGAGAGAGCTAGAACCTCTCCTTTGTTTTATAGTGGGAATTCATGAATAGACTTCCATTTTGGATATACTTTTTGTGTTATTTCTCTCCCTCACTGTCTAAAGATACTCAAGCTTAGAGTGAGTTCCAATTCTGTGATAAAATCCTCTTTATTTTTGTATAAAATTGATGCAAGAGGTTCACCACCCTCGTTGTGGATAACTATGGCCATTTTAGGGGCGATTACAAAGGGTCTCGAGCAAGATTCATTATTTGGGAAGTCAAATCGCCTGCTAAATTTCAGGAAGCCCCAACTTGTTCGTACAATATCCAATTGCATTGCTTTCTTTTTTTTTTTGAAAACAAATAATTTTTCGAGCTCTATGATGTAGTCATTCCTTAGAGATGTGGGCATCGAGCGTTCAAGATCAAATTTAATCCTTTGGATCCCGAAGTGGGCTGATCCAATTTTTTTTTTTTTTTGGAAAAGATTTTGATCGGACGTATCTCTTAATTCAAAAAGAGTTAGGTGAAGCATCTGCACGCAAAGTCAATCTTTTTCAGAAAACTTGTATCCTCTTTAATCTAGAAGAGAAATGTGACTTGGCTTATAGAAAGACGGATTTGATTAGTATAAATAGAAGCTATATATCTCGATTTATTATTCGTTAATGAAAGAGAAGGGAATCTATCCCTACTTTAACCAAAATTTTTATTTTTTCTAAATTTTTGTAAGTAATTCGAGTTGAGCGTATTGAAAGAATTGCTTTCTTTATCTGATCGATCATATCAAAATGCTTTTGACTATTGTGCTGTCATTTACTTTAAGAAAGTACCACCATGAATTCCACATTATAATCTCTCCTACCATTGACCAGTTTGGTGACGCTAGAGATCTAATGCAGAAGCCTTCTTGGATGTTAGGACAGAGAAGAAAAGAGCTTGTTAGTTGTCGAGGAGAAAGAACATTATGAAAAATACCTTTGCCTTTGTGGCGTCTAAGTGGTGGTTTTTGGTATCATCATAGTGCGAGCATGCTTTCAACCTTGCCTTCACCAGAACAACTATAATTGATGAGTGGGGCTACACTCAAATTACCTTTTGCTAGTGGATTAAGTAAAAAAAAAAGTAGTAGTACCTCCCCCTCCAACAACCACCATCTGTAGAAGAACACGGCTCCACATGTAATCCTCCTTGTGGGCATTACGTGCTTAACTAAAAAGCCTACCAAAAGAAAGAGTGGTCATTCAAACAAAGCTAAGGAATCTGAGGAAGAAGATTGGGACAAGTTGTGGCTTATAGGCTAAATCCATCCATTTATTTAGGAGGGGTCTAGATTTCTTTTTGATGTAGAATGGGGCATTAGGGTTTCTAAATACGAACATGCTTGATGATCTCTTATGCATGTCGGGAGGTGGCCAAAAGGCTCGAGATAATGGATGTTACATTGGATCGAACCTAATCAACCACAAAGAGAGCAATCAACAACATGTCACTCTGGAGCATGCGGCGACCGTCGACATATCTTCTCCGATGAGGCCATGTGTCATGCTTTTTCCTTGGTGACCTTTGTTGATCTGGACCCAACTCATATAGTAGACCAACTCAAATGCATTAGACATGGCACATTAGTGCATTGGTTGTTTCTTTGTTAAGAACACAAGTTTGAATTGAAATCCCCACCTGTAGTCTATGCTTTCTATGGGGCTAAAAAGAGCCGTTACAGACCATGCCACCTTGCCCATGCTCATGTTAGTGGGAATAAAGATGGTGGCATGCCTAAATTATGTCCCATGATCCGAGTGGGTGGCCTTCCGGCAACTTTGCTATCAAGTCATGAGCACCTCGACAGCTTCGCCACTCAAAATTCTAGTGCTTTCATTTCAAGGGAAGACAGCTTCAGCGTAATTGCCAAGTTTTAGGATTGGAGTTTCAAGATCCTATTCACTTCCTTTTCTAGGTGGGCAATGGTGGGAAGTATCTTTGGCGTGGCTTCAACAGTTTGATGAATGGTTTCTTGTGGGCATGGAAAGCACTATAACTTGGTCGCTAGTGAGCCTCTACGTGCACCAGTTTAAAATACTTATATTTTTCAAATATAAATATTGCTCATTATTGTTTAACCATCGCAGAAAGATAGAAATTGAACCTAGGGCTGGCCTAACCCTTAGGCGACTTAGGAGGTCGCTTAAGGCTCTGGCCCAAAGAATGCTCACCGCAGGAAAGGCCTCAAACACAAAATGGAAAGAAAAAAGACCTTTCTATGAGTTGGTCTTAGACCGGTCCACTGCAGGGAAGGCTTCAAAGTCAAAACGGCTTTAGGTCTCCAAATACATTGGGCCGCTCCTGATTGAATCCATGCCAAAACAAATCCATCCATCTTTCATTCCAGGTTAGAATGCGATATAAACCTCGAGTTTGTTCGACACAAATTGAGCCCATGCCAAAACAAATCCCTCGCTGATGACCAGCCAATATCCATTAATTTATCTGGTTTGTGGGACTCATCAGAGTGCTGCGGACACTCTTGCCCTAAACATGGGGGTGTCAGTCCTTGCAACCAATTCTCTCTACAACACAAACTCGTGCATCTACTCAGAGACGCAGGCAAGCATGGGTTTCCCAAACGTCTCCATTTCTTTTAGCCGGGTGCGACACTCAAGTAATGGCCTAAGGTGTTCGATGGCCGGTGCATTGCATTGTCATGCCCTTTTTCCCGGCACTCAGCAATGGATTTCGGATACTTATCCTTGGAGAGTTTGGGCGATGCACTTTTAAGATGAGTGGACGTTCTGATATATTTTTGGAGCCTATGCATCAGATGTGCAGTGGAAGCACAAAAAATAGTCCTCCTATGCATCACTGACAAGCAAGGAATTAAGCTCCAAACACTACAAGAAAGAGAAGCTTTGGTGACGCTTTTTAAGGTCTATACCGATGCTTTTTAAGGAGATGGTTTCTTGAATCTGGAGATCGAGAAAGAGCAACGAAGAGAGGAGGGGAGGGGGGTGCGGCGGCCGGAGGGGTTAGGGATCGCTTTTGAAAGCGAGCGATGGAGAGAGAAGGAGAGGGGGTTAGGAATTTGTAAGGAAGAATGGGCCTCCGACGACGCTTTATAAAGCGTCGTTCGGGGAGGCAGGATGCGGATTATTTTTTTTTGGAAAAATTTGGCCTCTGACGACGCTTTTGAAAGCGTCGTCATTTCAAAAATGACCTCCGACGACGCTTCGAAAAGCGTCAGTTTTTTTTTATTTTTCGACGACGGTATTTAGCGTCGTCTTAGCCCATGAAGCGTCGTCTATTGCCGACGATAAAACTGACTTTACTTTTAGTGAAAGGCATCAAGTATTTTCTGTTGTGTTGTGAATAGGACGTAAAAAAACCACAAAAAATAGTTTATAGTTGCACACTCTTAAGTGTCCATCCCACTGCAAGAAATCATAAAAAATTTTGACCGCCAAAAATTAATATTGGATTTTTTTTTGAAAAACTTATGATCCATTATATCTCCCACTTTTTTCGAAAATGCAGGGCAAGTGTTGGTGTCCGGTACTTAGAAAATGTAGGAATTTAGTGCGAAGAAAAACCACAAAACTATTTCATGTACTATCTGTAGTAGGAATTAAATCGGTGACCTATCAACTAAATAAGAACAGCCCAACCACCTGACAGTAATCTATTTTATTAAATTAATGTCTACTATAGTTAAAAGATTATTCGCAAGAAATATACTCATTTGAAATATGTTGTCATATTTCATATTTTAATATTTATTTTTACAAAAGATTTAATCTTTTGTACTTTGATAAATGCAAAATCAATAACTTCATTCCTTTCTTTGTGATATTTTCAAAATAATTTTGTTTAAAGTATTTAAGAGCATCAATAACTTCAACACATTCTTATATTTGTATATAATTTTTTTCTTACAAGTTCTTTAAAATATAGATAATTTTACTTGTGTTGCAATTAAAAAATAATAAGAATATTATACATTATTTAAAAAATTATAGTTTTTAATATATTTTTGATACAAAATCTAGTCAAATTAATGATCGAGACCCTTTGCCAAGTCAATCTCCTGCATTCTTATTGTTGATCGAGTTAAACTCAGCATCAATATGCACTCTAAGTTAGCATTTTTATTTTGCATTAGTAAATCATGCTTCCAAAAAAATTTTGACTTATTGATAAGAAAAATAAAGAATAACTATAAACTAATATTTGGTAATTAAATCATAGTACGGGTTAACATATTACGAATGTAGAGCAAAGTGTTTTTTCTTGATATTTTTTAAAAATATGAGAAATAATATCATGGATTTTATGATATATTGTAATGTTCATGTGCTTGTGTACAATTCGACTCTTGGGTGCACTTGTGCATGCATATGCATGTGAACTGAAAAATCTCATGTTTGTGCATGCATGTCGAACTAACATTTCTCACATCATATTAGCATACATATTATCCATCATCTTCCTCCTTCCTCCTCCTTTTCAAGGACAAAGTTACACCAGTGCCAATATGCAACAACGTTGTGGGCCATTCAATCTCTTGTGGGCTCCAATGTTCCATTGGTGTCTTGGTGATCAAAACCATCCATTCATCTTTCTTGTGTATAGCTATGCTTCCATAGTTCTCCCTCTGAAATGAGCCTAGCCTGGTATTGGGCCTTAATGAGGCTTGGTCTTGGAACTTGCTCAACTGTGACATGCCCATTCGTTTTATTGCAAAATGACCTATGGTGTGTCCCTGGCCGGTGCAACGAGTTTATTTGTCTTAGTAGGCACACCAACATGGGACATAAGCTATGGCCATTTTTAAGGGATTTTTCATTATTAATAAGAAATCGAGAACAAGATTTTGTCACCTAATACAAGGGGTGGTATCCAATCTCTTCAAGTCCAGGTATATGTAGATTTCCTAATTCTACAATCCATCAATTGGGTCAGTTTTTGTTCTGGGTAGGTACAAAATTCCAGCACTTATTGGGCTAAAGTCCCCATTTCTAAAAACAGTGACACGGAGGAAAGAGAAATGACGTCCATATGCTGGCTGAAGGAAATGATAGTTGAGTCTCATGGTGGTAGGTGACATGTTAGGCCAAGTGGTGGTTGTTGTGGGTGAAAACTTAACGAGACCTTTATGTTTTATGATATGTTAGATAATCGTCGGGTTTCTTTTGTGTCGTTATTTTTTTTATTTTTATATTTTGCTTTAACAAGTTCTTCATACAATATGCGTATGAATACATGCAAAAAAAATCAGAAAACACAAGCTCGCGGAGTGCCAGTGGCAGCTCCCGCTCTCCTGACCACATGGCGTATCCTGAGTGGTAGGCCGCGTAGGAAGCCACCCAGTCAGCCGTCTCGTTGGCCTCTCTAAAGACATGCTTGGCCTCGAAGACCACATTACCCCTCACCATCATCCCAATGTCCCAGATCAGAGGGTGGTCTGTGCTTTCACCACTCAGTCCCCTTCGAATCTACCCAATGACCATAGCCAAATCGTCCTCCAGAATGATCAAGCTGGCCCGCAGCACCTGCCGCGCATGGCGAAGGCTTGCCCAAGCAGCTCGCAAGTTCGCCCCTGGAACTGATGTGTCGAACAACTGGCAACCGCCCGCTGCCACTACCTTAGAGTGAGGATCCCGTATAACAAAGACTGCCCCGCCTCGCGTACCGCCATCCAGCACCGATCCGTCAAAGTCGACCTTAAGGAAGCTTGTTTTGTGTCGTTATTAGCTCGAAATGATTGTATCTGCCCTAGACCTAGACTTCAAATTTCTACTCTATTTAGGGCTGGTCAAGTGGCTGTTAGTAGGGTGACGCAGTTTGCACCTAGAGACATAACTCGGTAAAACAAATTCAATCGATAGGAACGATTTGAGACTTGAATAAGTCTACCAACAATGAAACAGAAGGCAATAAATTTATTCGTAATAGTAGCAAACAACGACAACGAGGACGACAATGAAGACGGCGATGACAAGAACAAGAAGAAAACAACATAACAGCTACTCTCCTTCATCGATTGTGAGGAAGATGGTGGCAAGCACAATGACACAAATTTTTGGTTTGATGCCCTGGGCGCATGGAGGATCTCCATAACAACATTCACGAGTAATCCAGCGTGCAACTTTCCACCATGCAAAGCATCCAAGCAATTAATAGCATATATCAGCTTGAAGTGGCAGTAGCAGCACGCTTGAGGCAGCTTTGTCGCCTTAGCCTGCACCAGCGTGGACGGAGGAACCATGGGGGAGTCAGCTTCTTGGTGGTAGTGCTTGCCATGTCCTTGCTCTCTACTCTATATGCTCTTTTATCACTCTATTCTTAAAAGGGAGGATGGAGATCATGATAGCAGATGGGAGGTCTAATATACCATAGGACAGGTTTGATAGGAGGGCTACTGTGGCATCAGCATGACCTTAGCAGGGACCGACGTACAAAAGATAATTAAATATTATTACTTTTTGAAGTTAACTGATGTGATGCTAATAAAAAAAAGATTTACGATATAACATCCGTCCAACAGGGCTTGTCTCATAAAGTGGTCCAATTAACATTTCACCAATTGGGATAATTAGACTTTTCCATGCATCCATGCTTCTTATTTAAGTTACCATAGATGTCGTCGTCGCCGCAGCATCCAATGTGATGGATTTCGTGGTTTGTTTTGGAAGATTCATAGTCTCTTCCAATGGTGCTGGGCTTACACATCCAATGATATCACACACAGACACACACAGAGAGAGAGAGAGAGAGAGAGAGAGAGAGAGAGAGAAGATGAGACGTCCCCATCATCTGGACCCGTAGATCACGGGGTGGAATTCAGTAGCATCCGGACTCGGTGGAGACGCCCTCGTGAAAGGTCTCACACGGCCACCAATACTTCGTCCTTTGTTTCACTGCTCAGCGACAAGCCGTCCATGCAAACAGAAGGGCGGTACCGTCCATGGGATAAAACTGTTATGTTATGAATCTAATCTAACTGAAGGGTAACTCCCACAAAGACACAGTGAAAAGGAGCCTCAGCATCTACCGAGGAAGAAAAGTATCAAATAAAGACACCAGTCTGCTTAAAGATCAACACTCAAAAATGAAAAGAAGACGACCTACAGCTAATTATTGCTTCAAGCGGCACTTCAATTATTAAGTTCAGTTCAGTAGTGCAGCACGTAAGCATTGTACTCAACAATGGCATCCCCCGTGTTGGGATTAAACCAGTGGGTTTGGGCCTGAGCATAGCCCCGGGCGAATCGGAACAGCCCGCTCCCTCCGACCACCGGCATCTCCCGTACCCGGTGAAGCACCGGGTTCCGTCCGAGCACGGTGAGCACGCTGCCGTTGTACTTCCCCTCTGTGAACACCAGGTTCATGACCATGAGCAGGCCCAGCTCCTGCTGGGCCGCAAATGCATACATCCCCTGAGCCCGGCCCACGGGTTTCGAAGTCGGCTCCGGCCCCTCCGTCAGCAAATCATCCATCATGACGGTCTTGCCGAAGCTCGATGGCAAAGGCATGACCGGATCGGTGACCGGCATCGCCGTCGCGTTGCGGCCGCTCACTACGTCATGGAAGAAGAAGTGGAGGTGGCTTACCTTCTGCCTTAGCTTCATGTGGGCTGGTTTGGAGAAATGGGCCTGGGTTTTTGCATTAGTTAGGCCGCAAGTGGGGAGGAAGAGGGATGGGAGGAGCATGCCAAAAAGAAGAGATGAAATGGTTGTGGTGACGGTAGCCATTTTTCTGCCAATGCGTGGAGGGCATGGAATTAAGCTAAGATGGAAGCTATATTTATAGAGGAAAACGATCGTGGCAAAGAGAAATGAAGTGCAATAATGAGTGTGGGGACCAAGTTGTAGTAAAATTCGTGACACAAACTAATTGGCTCAGCGGGAGCTTTGGTTCCATGGAGGTAATAGGGAACAGCCAAGTCAGCACCCAAAAGTATGGGAATAAGCCATGGTCCCACCATGTGTAGGATTATGTGACAGGATTGGATTCACTGGAACTTGCTGTTTTCTGTTACATATAGCTCCTGGTCTCAAGCTCTCAATCAGTGCGGGAGCCAGCACTTGGAACCACCGTTGCCTTTATTTATTCCATTCAGAGGTCTCCAAGTCTGTTAAACGGGGACGGTGGGATAAAATTAATTCACCGGGGAAAAAGAAACCAACGTTGTGGACCCGTCAACGCTACAATTAAGTGAGAATTATGCACAATCACATCTGTTATAATATAACATGCATGCACGACATTGAATATCACAGTATGATCGTCCTCGACCGCCATGACCTTCTTGTTGATTACCAGGCTTATGGTGCCTTCTGATATATTACAGTTGTCAGAATCATGTACAATCTCGCCTATTATAGTACGTATAATATTAGATATCACAGTTATTACATATTGCATGCATAATCTTGGTATATCAGCTCGGATCAATCTCTAAAAATCATAGAATCTAATTGTCATATTCAAATTCAGTATTCATATCAAATCATAAAATTTTGTTATTATATTATACTATATATATGTCCTCTAGTATTTTTCTCATAATCATAGAACTTTATTGTTGTATCTTACTATATCTATGAGCTCAATTTGAATATAAAGCACACTAGTGCTATGAACAATATATGTAATTTAAATCATATTTTTAATACAAATTTCTCAACTATGGTGTTTAAAGAATCCATATTTGACTTTGCTTAGCTACCACGCTTTAAAGGACTCTCATGCGGGGACTTCTGCTTACATGAGGAGGAAGAGAGTGTACGGGAGAGAACTTTGAAAAGCAGCACGATGAAAAAGAAATCAGGGAGAGTCTAAAGGAAGCATAAAACAATTGGAAGGTGGAGAATGTTTGGGAGAAACCTCCCCACCCTACCTTCCGGCATTTAGGATCGTACAAAATTAATGTTCTGTGGGTACAAAATCATTTTTTTTATTTTCTTGGGTGAAATCATTACATGGTGGAATAAGGCCATTTGGGAATTCAAAGGAGTCATCATACATGTAATAGTTCGTGTTAATTATTATGTCCAAAGGTTAATATCTTAAGTAGCAAACTTTGGCATCCGAAGGTGGGGCTTGCTTTGAAGGCAAGTATAACCAAGCATTCGAGAGTTGATTCAAAGCAAGATTTTGTGCCTGGAATTTGGCATATTGGAGTATCAAACACAACTCTTAAGTGTTATAGAGGAGATCTCTTTTCTTTTATGATGAGGCACTCACATTATATGCACTTAAAATATATCTACTAGATTGAAATAACCAATACAAACCATCAACTAGTTATGTCTCACATCCCATGAAAGTGCCATGATGTTTGATGCCAACATTTAAACTAAACACCAAACTGTAACCATTGATTGCTAGAATTAGTCGGGCAAGAGAAAGACTATTGTATCATGAGGTTACGTCTCACAGGTGATAGTCAACCTTTTTTTTTTGATAAATCGGATGATTTAAGTTAATTGGGCATAAATACATCCATGGGAATGAAAAATAAAATATTACAAAATTGAATAGGAAGATCTGTTGAAAAAACCTATAATGTAGATCTCATATAATTTGCCACATAAAATGTCATCCGATCAGTTGCACTATTAGCTTATCTATAAATATGTGAAATCTCAATTTAGAGTAGTGAATGCATCATCGCCAACAATCCAGTGGAAGAAGTCTTCTGTTAGTAGGAAGTGAATTAGAAATATATCTAATAATTGTTATAGAGTCTTCGTCTAAATAAACCTGTGAAACTCTTAATGTATATATAACATAATTTAGATCTTTCCAAGCTGCACGTAACTCCACCATTGGAATTGTAGTATCCAAAATTCTAACACCGTCTGCAACTGGCGATGCACTTAGCACTTCATATAATAAAGTCTGCTCCACAAATGCACCTTTTTTTTTCATGACAGTCCCATTAAAATTGAACTTGAGGAAATAGAAGGGTGATGGTGTTGCTGAATTGATATATAATTGCTCGAGTTTAAAGATAATAGAAAACAAAAAAAGGGTAAAATAAAACTGGTACTATTCAACCAAGGAATAACAAGGATGGTAGCACTCACAAAGCTGTGGTTTCTCCTCTCTCTCGCTCCCAGTAATGTGGAAGATGTACGCAGAGCCCCACGCAGTGCACGCGTGTTTAAGCCAAGTCAGGTTCGACTTTAATCTTTTCTATGTGACCCATTTTCTACTCGTTTTGGGTCCCAGTTATTGTGGACGAAGAGTAGCAGGACCACTAACAAATGCAGAAGAATAATGTGGGGGATCCGTGGGCATGTGTTTAGTTCTACATCAGTTATTCGTCGAAGAGATCTTGGGTACTTATACAGGTCTAAAGAACCTAAAAAATACCATCGAGCTACCTATTTTGGATGAAATCTTTGGTTGTTACAAATAGTATCAGAGTAAATCCAGCCTATGACCCAAGTGGACTAGGGAACATTGCAGCAAAGGCTCATTGAGGCTGACCACGGGCCGATCGTAATCCTTGTAATTAGATTTGAATGGATTTAAACTCTTAACCTGATGCTATTTTGGGTGAGGTCTTAAGCTGTTACATAATGTCATGGTAACTCAGAAAAACCACCCAAAAAATTCACTCATCTGTCTCCCACCATTCACATTCTTCTTTACTTCCATTATTTTGCCACAATTCACGGCGCAAATACAAAAACAGCACACCAGCTGAATGATTTTGCTAGTTACATTTTTTAGTTATGAAAGCATGTGTCAATGGCTCAGCTGTTTTCTCTTATGAGACGAACCACATGGAAATTCTTTGATACAGAAGGAAAGATGAGAAAGTCCTCCTCCTTAATTTAACATATTGCTTGGCTAATCAAATATATAAAAAAATACAGAATTCTATGACTTTTGGGAAATTAACTTCAGCAATTTGAATGATCTAGTAGATTTTTGCATTGGCCATACCTAGCAAGAGCCATAACTCAGGAGAGAGTCGTATCTTGGAGCACTTTGGATTTGTATGGTTGATAGGGCTGTAATCACTTCCTTTCCTTCTTAAAAAAAATTATAAAGACTATTTTTTAAGCAAAAAATTATCAAGTTTTATTTAGAGCATAATTTCATGATATTTTGAAAACTTAAAAAATATAGTATGCTGGACATATGTGTTGGATTTTTAAAGCTTCAAACTACTTTGTTCCGACAAGGAAATCGTTATTATGATTTTTGTTTTGATAAGATGAATGATAATTAACATTCCTATTGGATGTCATCAATTCTGAGACATCAAGCCTAGTATTCAATATTGACCTATTATTGGGTCCAAAAACTGAAATGAGGAACATGTCAGATGATGACCTCTAAAGGAACTCACAAATGATGGTAAATTCACTACTAACTCTTGTTACAATTTCATCAACAGCTGCAGGATTTTCTTCCCCTACTATAATGTGAATATACATTGTCAGGTCCGGAGTGAATATAATTCTTGAATTTTTGTCAGAAAATCTTCTTCATTGGCTGCGTCTCATACAAAAACTCTTCAGTGTTTTTAGCTCTGGGGAAATCTTGTTAGAATAATTTCAAAATATGGGCTTACACTGATTGCGTATTTTTGTTTTATAAAACGGGTTAGACGTATGGCTCAGAATGGTACTATGGTTAAGCCCAATATGATGTGTGATCATTTTGTTTTATGGGCTTTGGTGCACCTTGGATGTATAGGATTGAGTCCTATTTATTGTGGTACTTTTGGTATGTAGGCCAGGAAACCCAATTAGAGTTTTGGAGCCTTTAATGGGAAGGCTCCTCTATGTTTCTTATATATAGGCTAGGTCCCCCTCTCCTCTCCATATGGTTGATAGCTTGCCCCATTGACGGCTATCTTTGGTGAGGAGCAAGGAAGGAAAGATCCAGCCGCTATTATTCCAGGTGATTGAAGAACGTATTCAATATGTCTTCCGCAGGTATATCTCTCAAACTTGAATACGGCATTATTGTGATTCTAAATCTTAGCATGTTATTATTTATGTTTAACAATTGGTATCAGAGCCTCCATGCTAAGATTAGAGTCCTTCATACACAATTATGATTTCATCTAGACTTACGGATTAATTTTATGCATTGGTGAATGGATCTTCTGCATAAATATGCATACACAGATTTTTCATTGATAATCAAATATCAAATTTGATTTTAATTTAAATCTGCCATTGTATATTATTTTCGAATTTAAAAAAAAAAAAACTCTGTTTTCCTTCTCCCGCATACATCCTTCATCTTCTTCCCGCTCTACAACTCCTCTCTTCATGGGCTAAAAGAAGAAGAAGATGAAGGATGGCAAGGGGCCTTCCTCGCCGCTGGCCGGCGCCTCTGTGCCGTGCGACGGCCGGCGGAAGGAGGCCGAGGCGGCTCGCCCGCCACCACCGCGGGCGGACGGCCGCCCCACGGCGCCACAGCAGGCGGACGCCGCCGCCGCTGCGGGCCGCGGGCGCGTCCCAAGCCACCCCACGGCCGGCCGTAGGCCGTGGGGCCTCGCGGCGACGCCGTCAGGTCCTCGGGAGGCGGACGGCATGGTCCCGCGGCTGGGAAGCTGGGGGCGCGTCCCAAGCCTCCCCACGGCCGGCCGCAGGCCGTGGGGCCTTGCCGGGACGCCGCCAGGCTCGGCCGTGGGGGCCCTCTCCCGGCCACCCCACGGCCGGCCGCGCGTCTCAGGGCATCGCGGCGGCCCGGCGTGGGTGGCGGCCATGGATGGCAGCCGCGGGCTGCCACCATGGGACAGCCACGGGTAGCAGCCACGGGCTGCTTCCCACACACACACAAAAAAAAAGGGAACAGCGGCGGCCAGAGGAAGAAGAAAGGTCAAAAAAAAGGAATTTAGGGTTTTTTCCTTCTGATTGGGCTTGGTCCTACTAAGCCCAATCTGAATAGGTCTATAATTGCAAGTTGGGCCCTTTTATTTAATCAGCTCATATTTATTTTATTTGTACTACATCCTAATGGACCAGAATGGGTTTTTTGGGCTGGGGCTAAGAGTTAGTAACCTATTTAATTGTTATTTAAATATTGAATAATCTGAATCAAGGCCCTCATGCATCTTAATTATTGAGGTGTTAAATTTATAAATTGTTAAATTTTGGACATCTCTTGCTGCCATATATGCCTTTTGTAATTAACATTTTTGTTTAATCAATCACATGTATTTTTGATTATGTTTGAAGCATGTTTGATGATTATGTTTTTGTCACATAAACCATTATTTTTGTGATTGAAAATTGTTGGGCATAAAGACTATCCTTATTTTCCCATTAAGAGAATATTTTGAAATTGAAGTGGATGGTAGTCACCAAAGTGGCACACTCACTGATATTTATCTGATTTTCTCAACAAAAAAAAAGGGTAGCATTGCATTTTCCCAAATTATTGAATGCAATATCTTGCCCGAAGGTGTTATTGTGTATGATGATTTGGAAAAATGACATGAAGTGATTAATAAGATTGCATTAGCCTAGAATCATTCTTCTGCCCAAAGGTGATGGTGTTTCGAAAGCTGATGTGATTTTGTTAATTAGCTTCATGATATGTTTTAAGAGTACTTTATAGCGTGTTGTGTTGTTAGCCCAAAGGCGACTCTACAATGATGCACCGAGGCTCTTACCGTAATTAGACTTATATGTTTTTTTTTTTCAAGTTGATTACGGACTATCTAATTAATAGCCCAAGTTGATTAGATAGATATGTTATCATCCATTGATTGCATGCATCACTTTTTGATGATATTAAATAAAATATGTTGTTTCCGCAGTCTTGAATGCCTCTTCCCTATCAAGCCAATTGTCTGCCGTTCAAACCTTACCTGGAAATAATTATGTGAGATGGAAACGAGACATAGAAATAGCACTGGGTCTCTTGGGTTTAGATTTTGCTTTGGAGGAGCAGCCTTCAAAACCAACAGATAAGAGCACTATCGAATACAAGGCTGAGTATGTCAAATGGGAAAGAGCTAACAGGCTATGTTTGAAGATTATCAAGCGTTCCATATCTGATTCCATTATGGGTGCTATACCGGACCACGACAATGCTAAGAATTTTTTGGATGCTATAGGACAGCGATTTGTTGAGTCCGATAAGGCTGAGACTGGGGACCTGATGGATAAATTTATGAATATGAAATATGATGGTGTTTGTGGAGTTAGGGAGTACATCATGAAAATGCTGCACATAAGTTCTAAATTGGAAGCCCTCAAAGTTCCCATTGCAGAGCCTTTTCTTATCTATCATATTCTTAATAGCCTTCCTAGCCAGTTTAATCAGCTTAAAGTTGCTTATAATGCCCAGCGTGACAAATGGGATTTGAATGATTTGATTGCTGTGTGTGCCCAAGAGGAGTATAGAATACGTCGTGAGACTGTTGAAACTGTGCAACTGACCCATCAGCCTTCTCAAAATAAGAGGTCTTCTCATAATCGTAAGGGCAAGTTCCATAAGGGCAACAAATCTCACTACAATCAGCAGAACAAAGGGTCTGGTGGGCAGACTTCTGGTGGTCCTAAAGGAATTATGAAAAAGAATGACAAATGTAAATTCTGCAAAAAGAAGGGTCATTGGCAGAAGGATTGCCTTAAGTTTAAGGCTTGGTTGGAGAAGAAGAAGACTTCATCAGGTATCTCCTTGGTTTTGGTTTGTTTTGAGTCTTATTTGATAGATGTGCCTTTAAATTCTTGGTGGATAGACTCTGGTGCAAGTATTCATATCACTAATTCCTTACAGGGATTAATAAGGAGACGGAGGCCAAGTGAGAATGAAGTGAACCTATGCGTTGGAAATGGAGTTCAAGTTAAAGTTGAGTTTATCGGAGCAGTGAAGTTATCCTTGGAGTCTGGTTTTTCTCTTATTTTGGAAAATATGTTTTTTGTACCGACGATGAGACGGAATTTAATTTCTGTGTCAAAGCTTGATCAGTCTGGATTTTCTTTTAAATTTAGTAATGGAATGATTGAACTATTTTATGACTCTCGTATGGTTGGACATGGCATTTTGTGTGATGGTTTATACAAATTGATTTTGGCTCCAATTGATGAAGTCTCTTGTGTTACTAAAGTTGGAAAGAAAAGGGCTTTAATTAGTGAATCATCCTCTATATTATGGCATAAGCGTTTAGGGCACATTTCAAGAGAGCGAATGGAGAGATTGATGAAAGTTGAGATTCTACCCTCTCTGAATTTTTCGGACTTTGACACTTGCATAGATTGCATAAGAGGAAAGCTGACTAAAACTACAAGAAAGGGATCCACTAGAAGCGATGGTCTTTTGGATCTAATTCACACTGATATTAGTGGACCGTTACTTTCTACTATATGTGGGAACAAATATTTTATAACCTTCATTGATGATTTCTTGCGTTATGGTTATGTTTACTTAATTAATGATAAATCCCTCGCTCTTGAAAAATTCAAGATATTTAAAATGGAAGTTGAAAAACAATGTGGGAAAAGTATTAAAGTTGTAAGATCTGACCGTGGTGGTGAATACTATGGTAAGTATGACGAGTCTGGTCAGAACATGGGTGATTTTGCAAGATTTTTACAGCAAAGTGGGATAGTCCCTCAATACACAATGCCAGGAACACCTGAGCAAAATGGTGTTTCTGAAAGGTGTAATCGGACTCTAAAAGATATGGTCAGGAGCATGATGAGGAGAACAAATTTGCCAGAATTCTTATGGGGTGAAGCATTGAAATCTGCCATGTACATTCTGAACAGGGTTCCTAGTAAAGCTGTTGAGAAAACTCCTTTTGAATTGTGGACAGGTCGTAAACCCAGTTTAGCCCATTTTAAAGTTTGGGGCTGCCCAGCTGAGATTAGGATTTATAATCCTCATGAAAAGAAATTAGACCCCAAATCCATACCTGGTTTTTTCATTGGGTATCCAGATAGATCAAAAGGCTACAAGTTCTATTGTCCTAATCGTGGCACCAGAATTGTTGAGTCCATTACAGCAAAATTTTTAGAAAATGATGTTGGTAATAGTGAGAGCTCCGTGTTAAATAAATTTTTTGCTGAACCGGATCAAGTTGTGGTTTCGATTCCCGTTGTACAAGAAAAAGTTATTTCTCAGCCAATTACAATAGTTAATGAAGAACCTGAGCATCAAGAATAACTTCACGTTCCTCCTCCAACACCAGTAGAGTCATTTTCTGAACCACAAGTTAGGAGATCACAAAGGGAAAGAAGGTCTGCCTTGCCTAATGACTATATTGTCTACTTACTGGAGAGTGATTTTAATATTGGGCATAATATTGATCCTGTTTCTTTTAATGAAGCATTAGCAAGACCTGACTCAGATAAATGGCTGAATGCCATGGAAGATGAAATGCTTTCTATGAAGAGAAATAAAGTTTGGGAACTTCTTGAACTTCCACCACATGTTAAGGCCATAGGTTGCAAATGGGTTTACAAATCCAAGTTAGACTCAAAAGGGGATGTTGAACGACAAAAGGCTAGACTGGTTGCCAAAGGGTTCACTCAGCGAGAGGGCATTGACTATAATGAGACTTTTTCACCGGTTTCATCCAAGGATTCCTTTAGAATTATCATGGCACTTGTAGCACACTATAATTTGGAGCTTCATCAAATGGATGTTAAGACAGCGTTTTTAAATGGAGATCTCTATGAAGAAGTTTACATGAGGCAACCTGAAGGTTTTGTCGTAGAGGAAAAGAAAAATTTAGTGTGTAAGTTGAACAAATCCATATATTGGCTCAAGCAAGCATCCCGACAATGGTATTTGAAATTTGATGAAGTTGTGACTTCTCTTGGTTTTGTTGAAAATACAGTGGACCAATGCATTTATCTCAAGATCAGTGGGAGAAAATTCATTTTTCTTGTTTTGTATGTGGATGATATTTTACTTGCCAGCAGTGACCTAGGGTTACTTCATGAGACAAAGAAAATGTTATCTGCTAATTTTGAAATGAAAGATCTTGGAGAAGTTTTCTTTGTACTTGGAATTGAGATACAGCGTGATAGAGACCGTGGCTTGTTGGGACTTTCACAGAAGACATACATACGATGCATCCTAGAGAGATTCAATATGCAAAACTGTGCACCCGGTGATGTACCTATAGTAAAAGGGGATAAGTTTAGCAAAGCCCAGTGTCCAAGAAATGAACTTGAAAGAGAATCTTTGAAGAACATACCCTATGCAAGTGCTGTAGGGAGCTTGATGTATGCTCAAGTTTGCACTAGACCTGACATAGCCTATGCAGTAAGCGTCCTTAGTAGATTTCAATCGAATCCAGGACATGAGCATTGGAAAGCAGCTAAGAAAGTTATGAGATATTTGAAAAAGACTGAAGGTTATATGCTTACCTTTCAGCGTACAGATCATCTTGAGGTGGTAGGCTACTCAGATTCTGATTTTGCAGGATGTCAAGATGATCTGAAGTCAACTTCAGGTTATATTTTTATGATGGCTGGTGGTGCTATTTCTTGGAAAAGCGTTAAGCAAACTCTAGTGGCTTCTTCTACTATGCAGGCTGAATTTGTGGCATGTTATGGAGCTACGGTCCAAGCCATTTGGTTAAGGAATTTTATTTCTGGACTAAAAGTTGTTGATTCCATCTCGAGACCAATTACCATCTACTGTGATAATAGTGCAGCGGTGTTCTTTTCAAAGAATAACAAGAGTTCTGGTGGCTCTAAGCATATAGACATCAAGTACTTGGTAGTCAGAGATAAAGTTAAAGAAGGGCAGACAAAAATAGAGCATATAAATACAGAGGTAATGATTGCAGACCCATTGACTAAAGGACTCGCACCGAAAGTCTTTAAGACACATATTGTTAATATGGGCATTGTGGAAACTTTTGATATTTTGGGTTAGTGGGAGTTATTTATGTAAAAGAACTACGTTTTGGCTTGATCCTCTTTACGAGGTACGTAGGCAACCCATATGCTTCGGGTACAGCCTTTTCCAATTATAAAAATATTTATCTCCCTATTTATAATTCTGTATTTTGTACACAGAAATTATAATTATGTTTGAGCATGATTTGCACGTATGTCTTTTATTATGATATCATTTTGATCTCGAGATATAATGCATAAAGACATGATGTGAGTCTCTTTTGAGACATATGGCTTCTTTTGAAGCATTTATGAGGACCGATATGAATTAGCACACCTTTGATCACATTTTGGTGCTAATTTCATACTACATACTACCACATTGGTTGGAGGATGGGGATCCATGTCGATAAGGATGTTAGCAATTGTAGCTATGGAGTGGTCTTACATCGATTAAATGGTGTAACGACTTCCATGCTCAATGTTGATGTTCTTGTTGGACCGGATCATGTATCCAAGATGATTATTATTTGGGCTATATGTGTGGCCACTTTTGTAGTCTAACCCGAGAGTCGTTTTCACAACAAAGTTTTTAAATTAATATGACAATCCGTGTTCGCCCAAGTAGGAGAATGTTAGAATAATTTCAAAATATGGGCTTACACTGATTGCGTATTTTTGTTTTATAAAACGGGTTAGACGTATGGCTCAGAATGGTACTATGGTTAAGCCCAATATGATGTGTGATCATTTTGTTTTATGGGCTTTGGTGCACCTTGGATGTATAGGATTGAGTCCTATTTATTGTGGTACTTTTGGTATGTAGGCCAGGAAACCCAATTAGGGTTTTGGAGCCTTTAATGGGAAGGCTCCTCTATGTTTCCTATATATAGGCTAGGTCCCCCTCTCCTCTCCATATGGTTGATAGCTTGCCCCATTGACGGCTATCTTTTGTGAGGAGCAAGGAAGGAAAGATCCAGCCGCTATTATTTCAGGTGATTGAAGAACGTATTCAATATGTCTTCCGCAGGTATATCTCTCAAACTTGAATACGGCATTATTGTGATTCTAAATCTTAGCATGTTATTATTTATGTTTAACAAATCTGTGCACCGAGGTTACTTGACAGCTATAGATTGCTATTGAACCACTTGTTACCCTTGACGCAGACTGAAAGGAGCAGGCTACCCTCTGCACTCATATTCTTCTCATGCCTTAACTCTGTATATATCTACAAGCTTTGTCTTCTTTTATTACCATCTCAATAAATCTGGGGAAAGCGATTCACTTCCTCCATTACCCTTCAGAAAAAAGACAACCTTTAAACAATTTTACTATGGAAGGACTCCGATTCTTGCTCCATACTTATATTCGTTGGGCAACCAAGTCATGTCTATCGACTTTCTCAGGAAAGCTAGCTTTGTCTAGAATTTAAGCTTTCGAAAGGTAGCTGAGTGGGCCATGTACGAGAATGCTGATATGCCTAAAGGATCTAATTTAGGCTTGATTTAAGTATAAGAATTCATACCATCAGAAAATCTTCCAAGTTAATGGCAAAATGCTGTCTCCATTGTCTTCCTAAGAAGTCATGTATTAGTGGTGCAAAATAGGCCTATACTTGATCCTCCAGAGCTCCAAAGACTATGGCTCTCAATCAGATTAATTGGTTTCATACAAGGAAAGATCTGAACTTAAAAGTTCAGACTTGATTTATGACCAGATTACCAATTTGAGACCCATCTTACCTAATACCAAGTCAAAAGTATATTTCTTGACATTTTTTTAAAAAAAATTCAGTGTTTTTTTATTCTTATTTTAGCCGGTAGTTAATAGAGGTGAGCCTTCTATGCCAACCACTCCAAAAATATCCTGTGGGTTAAAAAAAAAAAAAAAAAAAAAGCTGCCTAGAGTACTCTACTATTTTTTATTTTATTTTATTTTATTTTTGGATATGGCCGCATTTGAAGGGTACGAAATATTTATTTTAGAGAAAAAAACAATCCAAGTGTTACTTGCATTCCCAACTCCCAAGCCATGCCCTTCCTCAGGTAAAGATCATGAGGAAAGTTTCACCCCCACCAACCCGGGCGCTTTTAAATAGACAAAAGAACGGGAAGCAGATCTTTGGGGCATTTAGTCGAACAGTGTGGGAGGGGAGAAATGGTCGAGGCTGGGGGTGGATCGTCGGCGCCGGTGGAGTCGACAGAGGCGGGGGAGCAAAACAGTACTCTCCCAAGGAAGGCAGCTAGGAGGCCTTCGTGGGCGGAGGTGGCGAGAGGCGCGCCGAGGCAGCCGGCGTGGATAAGTCATCGGACGTCCGGCCGTGACCTGGAAGAGTTGCAGAAGCGTTTCACGGAGGTGGTCGACATTGCGGAGGAGGAACTGGAAGAAGTGCGGTCGGAATGGAGAAGCTCCACAGTTCTCGTGAGGAGTGTGGGGAGGCCCGTTCCGGCGGAGTGGGTGGCGAAGGAGATCCGGCGAGTTGGGAAGTTGAGTTACGACGTTGAAGCCTTCTCCCTGGTGGATGGTGTTGTCGCAATCCGATTCGCCAACGCAGAGGACCGGGAGGCGGCAATGCGGTCCGGCCCGTGGATGGTAGCGGGTCAGCTCCTCGCAATGGAGAGGTGGCGGCCGAACTTCTCCACGGGGGCCGGAGGTGTAGGGCGGGTGGTCGTGTGGCTACGTCTCCCTAGCCTACCGTTGGATTTCTGGAAGAAGAACACAATCTTCAAGGTGGCGGCGAGAGCGGGTAACCCCCTGGGGTTGGATGGCTTCACGGAGGATCGTCGGAGGTATGGGTATGCAAGGGTGAAGGTTGAATTGGATGCGTCTGCGCCACTCGTGCCGGGGACTTGGGTGTTGGGGAGATCGGCCGATGGAGCCTCGAAGTTCTGGCAGGGCTTCGTATACGAAAACCTGCCAGCCCCGTGTTCTCTGTGTGGGCGGGTTGGTCACTGGCCGGCGGTCTGCGATTTTGGGTCTCCGGCGGTGGAGGGTGCGCAGCTGGCGGGGTCTGAAGCAGGGCATGAGAAGGCGAGTAAGGGGAAAGCTGTGATGGAGGACTCCGGGCAAGCCGCGGGAGGGGGAGACCGGCCCCGGGAGGGGGGTGCATTCGGACCATGGCTGGTGACTAATCGGATAGGGACGACCTCCTCGGCTCCCAGGAAGAAGGAGAAGTCCGGTCCGGGTGTCAAGAAGGGGGTGACGCCGGCGTCGCCCGGCCCTGGTCCGAGCAGGATGGAGGTTGGGTCGACATCGTCACTCTCTCCGGTTGATCTGGAAGGGTGGCAGAAACCGACCAAGGTGGCTCGCCGGAGGACGCCGGAGAAGGACGTATCGGAGGCGGGAGCGAGTCTGCTGGTGGGTGAACAGAGTAGACCCGGAACGGGCACTGGGTCAGCCGAGGTGACTCAGTGCGTGGACCGGGCGATGCCGAATCTGGGCCGGTTAGAAATGCGGCCCAAGTCAAGCGGGGGCCTGCGACCGAGCGGACCGGGATCGAGCCCGCTGAAGCGGTTCAGAAGCCCGCCCAGGTTCGATCCGGTTGTGGCCTGTTCTGAGGGGGTTTCTTCGACTCTAGCTGGGGGGAAGGAGCCGGCCCGAGCGAAGGCGCGGCGGCCGGCGGCTGGCTTTCGCGGGAGGAGCAGGAGTTCACCTCCGCCTTTAGCACCGGTGTGTGGTCGGCCTCCCATGGTGAACGAGCATCCCGCGGGGGTCGAAGGGGATCAACGGCGTGAGCAAGCCGCGAGCACGGGAAGCCAGCTGCTCCGGTCGTCATCGGTGGAGGTGGGCATGTCGGAGCTCGGCGGTGTGCCGGCGACTGAGCTGCATCCGGGGGAGTCGCTGGCGGGGCAGGCGAGTGGAGCGGATGGCTGCGGTGGTGTTTCAGAACTGGGGAAGGGGTCGGCTGTGAAGCCGATTGACAGTGATCTGCAAGTGCTACAGGCGTGCCAACCGGCACAGGGGAGCAGTGCATACGACTTAGTGATAAGAAGGGCCGGTGTTAATGGGCAGGGGGAGGATTCTTCAAGTTGTGGTGGGGATCAGGTTGAGCATGGCACGGGTACATCAGTGAGTGCGTGCCAATTGGCACAAGTGAATGGTGGTGGGCAGCACCTTCAAGTTTTACTTCAATTAATGGCTTCGGCGAAGGGAGTTAATCCTAATTCTCTTGGAGGTGTAGGTTGTATGGAGGTGGATGTAGGGGAGAGTAACAGCTCCGGAGGTGTGGGCTGTGTGGGATTAAAGGGTGATTTATGAAGATCTTACTGTGGAATTGTCGTGGCGCGGGGAAACCATCGTTTGCCCTGGCTTTTCGCAGGTTAGTGCAACAACACAACCCGGATGTTTGCATTCTTCTTGAGACCCGGTTGTGTGGTGGCAGTGTACAGAAGGCAAGAAGGGTGATTCCGAGATCGTGGGGGTTCTATGCTGTGGACTCTCAAGGTTTGTCGGGTGGTATTATAGTAATATGGAGTTTGGGGTGTTGCACTTTGGATTGTTTCCATGTCAGTAATCAAGAGGTGATCATGGTGATTTCGGAGGCTGATAGGAGACCCTGGGTCCTTTCAGCTGTTTATGCTAGCACTGACTACAGAGTTAGGAGGGCCCTATGGGAGGAGGCCTCTCAGATGATAAGTCATGGCCATCCCATGCTGATGGCAGGTGATTTCAACTGCATTGTGGACTCTCAGGAGAAGATGGGGGGGAATCCTTTTTCCCTCAATAGGAAGATCAAAGAATTTCAGGACTTTATCTCAATCAATGGTTTGATTGATTTGGGCTTCTCGGGACCCAGGTTTACATGGTGCAACAATCAGCAGGGGCGGGCCCGAGTCTGGGAGAGATTGGACAGAGCTTGTGCCATAGCTGGGTGGGTTCAGTGCTTTCCAGATTATCATGTCAGACATTTGCCGAGGATTGCTTCGGACCATTGTCCACTGTTGGTGAGTACCGAGGTACACATTCCAGTCTGCTCCCCTTTCAGGTTTGAAAAGATTTGGCTCAGTTATCCTAGGTCTTGGGAGATGGTGAGGGAGGCTTGGAGATCCCCGGTTAGGGGTGATGCCATGTATCGGGTGTCTCGCAAGCTAGAGTTGACCAGGAGGAGGTTGAAGAGGTGGAATCGGGAAGAAGTGGGGAACATCTTCAGGAGGACTGAGGAGGAGGAGGAGGCCATTTCCACTTTACAGGCTCGGGAGGCACAGGGGGGGGGCTATCTGAGGTGGAGATGGGGGATCTGAGATCTCATTTGGCTTTACATGATTCTCTTCTTAGACAGCAGGAGACACTATGGAGACAGAAGTCCAGAGTACAGTGGATTTTAGAGGGGGATCGTAACACAAAATTCTTTCATCAGGCTACATTGATCAGGAGAAACTAGAACAGGATTAGATCAATCAGGAGTGAGGATGGCCAGATGTCAGATGACCCGGCTATGATCCGGAGGATTGTGGAGTGCTATTTTAGAGCGAGGTGGACAGAGCAGGCTGGCGAGGGGGGCCGGGGGGAGATGGTGATGCCGGCGACGAGGGTGTCGGAGGAGGAGACTGCAGCTTTGATCAGGCCGGTTTCGGTGGAGGAGATTCGGGAGGCGATCTGGTCCCTTGAGGGGGACAAGGCGCCAGGGCCGGATGGATTTCCACCATTATTCTTTCGGAGGTACTGGTTGATAGTGGGACAGGATGTGACGGCGGCCATACAGCAGTTTTTTACCACAGCGGTGATGTCAGCGGACTGGCAGCGTACTTTCATTACCCTTATACCGAAGCGGCGGGATGCTTCAGAGCCGGGGCACTTTCGACCGATTAGCCTGTGCACCACTGTGTACAAGGCTACGGCGAAGATCCTCGCCACTAGGATGCGGGGCATTCTACCGAGGCTGATTAGTCCGGAGCAGGGAGCTTTTATAGGAGGTCGGAGCATATCCGACAATATCATGATTGCTCAGGAGTTCATGTTCGACTTGGAGAGGGCCCCGATGAGGAGTTGCTTGATGGGAGTCAAGCTTGATATGGAGCGGGCCTATGACAGGATGCGATGGGAGTTTGTTCATCAGTCACTGCAGGGGTTTGGCTTTCCTGAGGAGTGGATTCGGTGGATCATGGGTTGCGTCAGGTCTCCATCCTTTGCCATACTGGTGAACGGTATGCCTTCTCGCTACTTTGTGTCTGTGGGAGGGCTACGACAGGGTTGTCCCTTATCTCCCTTATTGTTTATTATCTGCGCGGATGCACTATCCAGAGTGTTGTGTCAGTCTGTGATTACTCAGGAGTTGGGGGCTTATAGGCCTGTGGTGGAGGGTCCATCGATCTCTCACTTGCTCTTTGCGGATGATTGTTTGCTGTTAGCTCGTGCGACACGTCGAGATGCTATGGCGTTGGGTAGGATTCTACTGGATTACTGTGCCATGTCTGGTCAACGGGTTATTTCTCGAAATCTGCAGTTTGCTTTAGCCCGTCTACTAGGCAGGCGGTGAGACATTCCATCTGTGAGATTTTGGGGGTGGGGGAGCATGGTGGTGTGATGAGATACTTGGGGATCCCGCTATCAGGCCGGCGTCTGCGTGGGAGTGATTGCTCCTTCCTGGAGGCTACTGTCAGACAGAGGATGGAGGGCTGGCAGATGCACTCATTATCCATGATGGGGAGGGTCACTTTGGCTCGGTCGGTACTCTCTTCGATTCCCATTTATTTGCTTTCCCATGCTTTTATTCCAGTGTCAGTTTTGAGGTCCATTGAGCAGCTGGTTAGGAATTTCATCTGGGGGAGGCAAGGTGGCAGGGGCGGTATTCATCTGTTGGCTTGGGAGGTGGTGTGCCAGCCTACTAGATATGGAGGTTTGGGGGTGCAGTCACTGTTGGTACGGAGGGAGGCTTTAGTGGCTCGTCATGCTGCGAGGTATGTCTTGGAGCCTGATAGTATGTGGTCCTCTCTGATGAGGGCCAAGTATGGGGCTTTGGTTGCTGGTGTGAGAGCTGGGCGCCGCCACTCTCTGGTATGGCGGGAGATGTGCGCCAGAGCTGGGAGGGTTCTACCGGAGATCAGATGGGCTATAGGTGATGGTCGCTCCGTTGATGTCTTGGAGGATTGTTGGGTGACTGCAGTGCCGATCAGTCGTATGCCGACCTTGGTGGACTCGGTGCGTCTTGCGGGCCGGAGGGTCAGTGACCTGTTGGATCCAGACGAGGGCGGTTGGAGGGAGGGGCTGGTACGTGAGGTGTTTGGGGCGCAGCTGGCTGCGACGATTTTGGGTCTTCCGGTGCCTTCTCAGGGGGAGTCAGACAGGTTGGTATGGGTGCCGTCGGGCCGATCACAGGTGCGAGCGAGGGATCTATACGCCCTCTTCAGTAGAGAGTCACCTAGACGGATGGAGGGAGGCTGGATTTGGAGGATGCGGATTCATCCACGGGTGGCGCTATTCATCTGGAAGGTGGCCTGGGGCTGCCTTCCCACCAGGAGTGTGCTAGTCAGGCGGGGCATGAGGGTTCCTCAGGAGTGTGTGGTGTGTCCGGACATGGAGGAGACCATTCAGCATGTGCTTTTGCAGTGCCCCAGGGCTCGAGAGATATGGAGGTCTTCGCCAGCGCCTGTTCCTCACTCCGTAGGGACGACACAGGATTTCATACAGTTACTGCGGGCTTCGGTTCGGAGCCCTAGGTTGGTGGAGGAGGGCATTATTAGGGCATACCTGGCCTACCATATCTGGTTGGACCGGAATGCCTGTTTGTTCGAGGGCAGGAGGCTCTCGGCGAGGATGGTGGCAGAGAGAGCTGTGCTTCAGGCTGGGGAGGTTTTCTCTTGCTTTGGCGAGTCTTCACTTGGGATGACTAGGGACATCTGGGATACCCGCAGTGCTGTTTTAGCGCCCAGGTTTGCCATTGTGTCTTGGGTACCCCCACCCCCTGGTTATCTTAAAGTGAATTTTGATGGTAGTGTGGCGACGGACAGGAGGTCGGGAGGGGCTGGATTTGTTATCCGGGACCATTTTGGGAGTATGGTGGCAGCAGGAGGCTGGGGCACGACGGGGCTCACGGTCGTTGCGGCAGAGTTGTGGGCTGCTTGGGCGGGCATGTCCTATGCGCGGCGGGTGCTTGGGGCTAGCCGGCTGTACCTTGAGGGGGATTCCTCCATTGTCATAGATTGGATCCGGGGTGCTGATAGGTATGGAGACGGACATCCGCTCATTCGGGAGACCCGCAGACTGGCGAGGGAGATGACGAGTTTCAGGCCGTGCACATTTTCCGGGAGGCGAACAGGGCTGCTGACTGGGTCGCCTCCCATGTTGCACGACATTCTGGGGAGCTCCACTGGACGTCCACAGTGGAGTTACCGCCACATTTGTATTTTTTACTTTCTTCTGATTAGGCAGGATGTACTCACGTTAGAGCTATATGAATTGCCGTTTTGACCAAAAAAAAAAAAAAAAAAAGAACGGGAAGCAGACCCATTAAATAAAATTTTCCTCCACCAGTCCCCACCCCCACTTGACGGTCCCCATAAATAACCACCAAGGGCTCAGACACATACACTCATCACACCAAAACCCAAACTCCCATCCCATTCTCACCACTCTCTCTCTCTCTCTCTCTCTCTCTCTCTCTCTCTCTCTCTCTCTCTCTCTGTGTGTGTGTGTGTGTGTGTGTGTGTGTGTGTGTGTGAAGGTTCTCATGGGCAAACTCTTTTCGATCTCCATTCTTCTTCTCTTATTCATCAGCACCATCACTCCCTCCTCAGCCAAGGATGGAGAACGCTACAGTTTCCTCCAGAGTCAAAAGCCGGCGACGCCGCCGGTGCGCCAGAAGCTGAGCCACCTGCGGCTATTCTTGCACGACGTCGTGAGCGGGCCGGATCCGAGCGCCGTTAGGGTGGCCCAGGCGGCCTCGGCCAACCAGTCGGCGACAAGATTCGGCACGTTGGTCATGATCGACGACGCGCTGACCGTTGGCCCTGAGCTCACTTCAAAGCTAGTGGGCCGGGCCCAGGGTTTCTACGCGCTGGCATCCAAGGAGGAGATAGGCCTGCTGATGTCCATGAACTTTGCCTTCACCGAAGGCAAGTACAATGGAAGCACGGTGATCATATTGGGCCGGAATACGGTGTCCTCGGAGGTGATCGAGATGCCGGTGATCGGGGGAAGTGGGCTTTTCCGGTTGGCCCAGGGTTATGCCCAGGCCCGGACGCACACCTTCAATCTTAAGACTGGTGATGCTGTGGTGGAGTACAATGTTTTCGTCATGCACTACTGATTTAGAGGTTGGTTTTCTGATTTAGTTTGTGTCCTCTCAATGGCGTTGGTTGCAAGGTGATCTTCATGATGTGGTTTTGGTTTTGGCTCTTTTCTTTTTCATTCAATGGATGTCATTGTCGGTGTCCCCTGGCTCTACTCAATGCTACAGGCCATGGAGAGTGGAATCATTGCTCAGAAAAATAAAAAGTTGGAACGAGAGCAAAGTAATCGTAAAATTCTTTACATGTGGACAGCTTTTTCAAACCTACTACTTTTTTTTGGGTCAAATCCTGCTACTTTTTTCCCCAAACCTACTTTAGGTAGCAACCGCTATATCATTATTAGGCTGTTATAGCTTGCACAGGAGGGTTCGCATAAAAGTAGTAGTACTTGCGGTAGGCTCCTGTTCTGCTTCTTTTTTTTTTTTTTCGTGAGGGTGAAATCTAGTTTGCCAATGTTTCGATTCAAGGGGGTGCGTGCCTGAAAGGCTAGAACATATGTTCGGTCCTCTCTATTTTGGGAAATATAATTTTAGATCATTGGTTGTCCTTTGGGTAGATGATTAGTACTATTTTTTCTACGAACTAGATAGATTTTGGATACTTATATATTATTAAGAAATTCAAATAACATATCCTAGCTAAATTTATTAGATGAAACCTTATGTTGCTGCAAACGGGCTATCAGAACCTACAAATAATGTTGCTTTCGGTAGCAACATATGTGATTGGAGAGAGGCCAATGCATCTCTTGTGGGACGGGCTCATTAAGGGTAGGTGAGAGCAAGAGGGACCAGTGATACCTCCACATTTCGGTCATGGCAGTCTCCAAGAGCACCCACAACAAAGCTACAAAAGCTGATTACCTCTTACAACTCCATAATCCCAGACTAGGTGGTCCGAGTGGTCTCCTGGAACGTCGTGGCCTTTCCAAATTGGTTCATATGTTTGCAGTTAAAACGAATTTCTTAAAAATCTATTCATGTGTCGGTGCGAAAATCCGTACCTTAACAAAATCTCCAAGTATTAACCACATTTTAAGAGAGAGAATCTAGACAAAAAATGTTTTATATAGACTTGAATAAGACTACCAATAATGAAGCAAAAGGAAACAAATTTTATTCATAACAGCAGCAAACAACAACGACGACGACAAGAATAACAAGAAAACAAGATAGCAACTACTTCCTTTTTTTTTTATTTTTATGATACAACGGCAAACCATACCATACGCATATGAGTGCACTTGTAAGAGTCAAAAACCAAAAGTCGACGAAGGGGTGAGGGAGCAGCGTCCGTGCCCTCCCAACAAAATTCTTCTGAGTGGTGCGCCGCATAGGAGGCAACACTGTTTGCCTTCCGATAGATATGGGTAGCTCGGAATGCCATCAGCCCACTCACAATCTTACATATATCTAACAAAGCAGATGCCTATCCGAATGTCTGTGCCTATCAACACTCTTCTGAATCCAATCAATCACCATGGCCGCATCGCCCTCAAGCTGAATACAAGTCGCCCCTAGGACCCATTTGGCAAAAACAATGTCCTCCCATACAGCTCTCAGCTCTGCACCATTGACTGATTCATCGAAGACATGCCGGCCGTAATGAGCTTAGACTCATGATCCCTGATCACAAAGCCCACTCCACCTCTATCTCTATTGTCAACGATACTGCCATCAAAGTCAACCTTGAGAAAGCAAGGAGATAGGGGTGAAGTAAAGCCCTGCCCGCCACTATCCTCGAGTGCATACTTCTACCCTCAAAAATTTGGGTATTTTAGTCTAGCCTTATATGATAGGCCACATAGGCACATCTAATATTCCACTCCAGAGTGCTTGGTCGCCACCGAGCTCCCTTCAGCTGGCTTAAGAAGTCCTCTACTTAAGTCACTACCTGCGGTGAGTTCATGATCCTACCCCACACCTAAGCTGCATGGGGGCATCTAAATAGAACATAATTGATAATTAGCAAGGACCTACAAAAGATAATTAAATATTATTATTTTTTTGAAATTAACTGATGTGATATAGCATCTGTCGAATGGGACTCGTCCCATAAAGTGGTCCAATTAACATTACACCAATTGGGATAATTAGACTTGTATTATTTGCTGTACTCTAGTTGGAGGTGCCGACCCATGGCCGGATTAGTTTTCAAAACATTTTCCTTGCATCCATGCTTTTTATTTAAGAGTTACCATAGCTGTTGTTGTTGTGTCGTCGTCACAGCATTCAATGTGATAGATTTCATGGAAGATTCAGTCTTTTGCTTCAGTATTCGCAGTCCTCTCGCGGAGGTTTGGGCTTACACAGTCTGTAAGAATCAAGCCAACTGGGCCTGACTTAGCCCAAAGTCGGCAGGCCCAACCGCCGCGGCCGTTAGACGGTTGTAACTGACGAACGGCCGATCGTTACCCTCCCTCTCTGGGGCTTAAAAAACCCTCGATTCCACTCCACCTCCATCCATCTTCTTATTCCTCCTCCATCTTCGTCCCTTCTCCTGCTTGAGCTGACTGTGCCCTCGCTTGTGCCGCCGGGGTCGAGGTGCAACGCCTCATCGGAGCAAGGTAAGGCCTTCCATACCCTTCGCATTTCCTTCTCTTGTCTCCCCCTCCTTCCGATCGATCGACAATGGCTGGAATCCGGCAAAGGGCCGCCGGAATAAGGAAAAAGAAGAAGAAGAAGAAGAAAAAGAAGAAGAAGAAGAGAAGGGGGGAGAGCATATCTGGTGGTTCCACCCTACCGCCCGCCGGCCCTCGGCCGCGCCACCGTCGGGCTAGAGGCCTCCTTCCCCTTCTCTGTCTTAGGTGGGGTGGGCTCTCGCCCTTCCCCCTCCAGTTTCACGGGGAAGAAAAGAGGGGAGGGCGATGAAGGAGAAGAAAAGAAGAAAAGGAAAGAAGAAAAGAAGAAAAGAGGAAGAAGAAAAGAGAAAAAGGAGAAAAAAAAAAAAGGGGGGGGGGGGGGGGGGGGGGGGGGGAGGGAGAGAGAGAAATGTCCATCCTTGGTGCAAGCATTCTCTCTTTACTAGATTTGTATATCCAAATCCGGCTTACCCAATCAGAACTTGAAGCCGGCTCAAATTCATTTCGAATTGTTTTTTTTAAAAAGGTAAATAGCAAGTAATTTATTTTAAACAGTTTTGTGCAGCGGAGCTATCCAACTGAATCTAAAAATTTTTGGACGAACAGAGGTAAATAATTTTGGCATAAATCTTATTAATTTTAAATTATTGATTAATTTTTAGTAAGAAAAATTATGAATTATATTTGATATGATTGATCTTGCATTTTTTTAAAAGTTTAAACCCAAGCATACGGTTGAAAATAATCCATATTTTTGGTCAAATAGCATCTTTACTGAATACTTTGTTGTAAATGATCTACATATGATTTATGAAAAATTGCATAAAAATGATATATGTGGCATAATTAGAATACTTAATAGTAAATGACTTATGGTTATGTAAAATTTCATATATGGCATAATTATTTAAAGTTTTGCGATGCCATTTAACATTTTCAACCTACTTATTAAAGTATTATTTGTGAAATATTTTATAAGCTCTCAGATAACTATGACTGCCTCTAGAAATGGAGGCCAATCGACACCTTAGAGCTAGCATCTAAAGAAAACGGCCCTCAGCCAATGGGTTAAAGTTAGTAACGAATGTAAACTATAAAATCTTGTCGATTACGAAAACAGCCATATTATGGGTTATAGTGACCATAGCGTGAATATCTGCGAGCAAGATTTTGAAGCTAAATGTTAGAAGAATAATTTATGCATTTATTTGCAAAATGAACTTGAAGCATGTTTGTGGAAAATAAATGATTTATGCATGCATGAGTTCCTTTTTGACTTGTTTTAATATATGTGTTATGAATGCTTATTTTGGATTGTCTCTTATTTTCTTTAAATGATATATTGACATGGAAAAACCCATACTTGATCTGGTAAGATGGTGCATAGTTACTTACTGAACTCCAAAGCTCATTTGTCTCTTTATATTTTTTTAAGATAAATAAAGTTGCTAGGAGCGGAAAAGAATAAATGAATGAAGGTTGAAAAAATAAAGCTTAAAGCATAGTTACAAGCTGTCATAGAAGTAGCGATGACTATAAATTTTGGGTTGTAGTTTTCAATATTCAAATATTTGATTTAGATACAAGTTGGACAAATTTTATCATGTTATATGAAAGAATATTGTTATTATGGGCTTTGTGTTATTGTGGGCAACACCCTACAGTCGGTGAGCAGCCAATGGCTGGAAGTCAAGGAGAGTCTGATTCCCTTATTTTTGGATCTTTTTTTTGGATTTCCTCACCAATCAGCCGCCGCCGCTGGCCATAGCCACCGCCATTGCCACTACCGCCGAACTGTTGCAGTCACCATCATCAGCCACCCCTCTTTTCTTTGTTGTTGCAATGGGAGAAGAAAGAAGAAAAGAACAAGGGAAGAAAAAGAAGAGAAGAGGATGAGAGAGAGAAAGAGAGCTATCCTCTCTCATTTTCTCTCTCTCTCCACTTTCTTTTTCCACTTTCTCTCTCTACCTTCCCTCTCCTCTCTCCACTTTCTCTCTACCTTCTCTTTCCTCTCTCCACTTTCTCTCTCCACCTTCTCTCTCCTCTCTACTTTCTCTCTCTAGAATGTCCAAGGAACCCAGTATCGGGTCGTGTTGACTTGATCTACGAACCCGAGTTAACCTTGTAAAGGGCACAGTTCTGCTCTGGTGCCCGGGCTACCTACTGGACTGATCATCCTAGCCTTGTTGAATGTCCTTAAAACCTTCATTGATGAACCATGTTGGCTAATCTAAGCCTTGATCGAGTTTATGCCCTATGATTTGTTGATCGAGTTGCTCGGTCCTAAACCATCCGGAACCATCGAACACTGTCACTCGACCAACTCTCTCTCTCTCTCTCTCCTTTCTTATTTATTTCAAATGGAAATTAATCTCGCTTTTAATATTGTTAATAGGGTTGACTGAATCACCTAGTGAAGTTTGACGGCTTAAGGCGAAACAGGTAAGTAAATTTTATACTTCTTACTAGTTTTTGAACTGTAAGATCTAGTAGATCTTGTACTTTTTATAATCATGTCTTTCATGCATAAAATCTGCTTGTGAAAATATCACACTTTTCTTAAAATTTTGGATTAGCATTTGTATCATGAAAATCAGGCTTTATTATGAAATAAAGTTTCATTAATATTCTAATGAAAATAGCTCTGTTATGAATCTGATCATATCATTTAGTATTTTTCATTTTTTATGTGTATGTTTTAAGAAAAAAATAAGTGTTTTATCATATAATCTGATCATGAATTTCAATCGACGCCTTGGAGCTAGCATCCAACGAAAACGGCCTTCTGCTAATGGATTAAAGTTGGTGACAAATATGAACTATAAAATCTTGTCGATTACGAAGACAACCCTGTTACAGGTTATAGTGACCATAACACAAATATATGTGAGCAATATTTTGAATTTCGTGATAGGATTACATAACATGAAAAACGATTTATGAAATTATTGATGAAAGATGGATGATTTGTTCATGCATGATTTGCTATATAACCTGTTTTTAATATACTATGTATGAAATGATTATTTTGGAATACCTGTTATTTTTCTTCAATGATGCATTAGCATGAAAAACTTATGCTTGATCTAGTAAGATAGTGAAAGGTTTACTCATTGAGCTGTGTCGCTCGTATACCTTTATTTTTATTTTTCTCTCGCTAGATGAATAGGATCAGTAGGGACAGAAGATGGTCTAGACGTGGAGTTGGTGCTAGCACGCTTGACAATTTTGTAGAAAAATTTTAGTATTTTAAATTGACTACAAATTTATAGTTAATGATTTTCTGAATATTAAGGATTATAGGCTTAGTATTTATGTTTGGATTTAGAAGCTTTGAATTAATATTGGTTTTTATTTAATAAATAATGAAATTGGATTCATATTTATTCTATTATATTTGAGATGAATTTGAAAACTAAATGAAACGTTTGGCTTCGTGTTATCGTGGGCCGTACTCTTCGATAGTATGGCCATATCACGCGCGGAATCTAGCCGGGGCGTGACAAATCTTTCTATGAATTCCTCACCATCTGGATCATTTGGCCACGGGGTGTAATTCAGTAGCATCCGGACTCGGTGGAGACGCCCTTGTGAACCAGGTAGGTCTCACACGGCCACCAATACTTCGTCTTTTGTTTCACTGCTCAGCGACAACTGACAAGCCGTCCATGCAAACAAAAAGGCGGTACCGACCGAGGGATAAAACAAACTGTTATGTTATGAATCCAATCCAACTGAAGGTAACTCCCACAAAGACACAGTGAAAAGGAGCCTCAGCATCTACCGAGGAAGAAAAGTATCAAATAAAGACACCGGTCTGCTTAAAGATCAACACTCAAAAATGAAAAGAAGAAGACCTACAGCTAATTATTTCTTCAAGCGGCACTTCAACTATTAGGTTCAGTTCAGTAGTGCAGCACGTAAGCATTGTACTCAACAATGGCATCCCCCGTGTTGGGATCCAACCAGTGGGTTTGGGCCTGAGCATAGCCCCGGGCGAATCGGAACAGCCCGCTCCCTCCGACCACCGGCATCTCCCGTACCCGGTGAAGCACCGGTTCCGTCCGAGCACGGTGAGCACGCTGCCGTTGTACTTCCCCTCTGTGAACACCAAGTTCATGACCATGAGCAGGCCCAGCTCCTGCTGGGCCGCAAATGCATACATCCCCTAAGCCCGGCCCACGGGTTTCGAAGTCGGCTCCGGCCCCTCCGTCAGCAAATCATCCATCATGACGATCTTGCCGAAGCTCGATGGCAAAGGCATGACTGGATCGGTGACCGGCACCGCCGTCGCCTTGCGGCCGCTCACTACGTCATGGAAGAAGAAGTGGAGGTGGCTTACCTTCTGCCTTAGCTTCATGTGGGCTGGTTTGGAGAAATGGGCCTGGGTTTTTGCATTAGTTAGGCCGCAAGTGGGGAGGAAGAGGGATGGGAGGAGCATGCCAAAAAGAAGAGATGAAATGGTTGTGGTGATGGTAGCCATTTTTCTGCCAATGCGTGGAGGGCATGGAATTAAGCTAAGATGGAATCATGGAAGCTATATTTATAGAGGAAAACGATGGTGGCAAAGACAAATGAAGTGCAATAATGAGTGTAGTAAAATTCGTGACACAAACTAATTGGCTCAGCGGGAGCTTTGGTTCCATGGAGGTAATAGGGAACAGCCAACTCAGCACCCAAAAGTATGGGAATAAGCCATGGTCCCACCATGTGTAGGATTATGTGACAGGATTGGATTCACTGGAACTTGCTGTTTTCTGTTACATATAGCTCCTGGTCTCAAGCTCTCAATCAGTGCGGCAGTTAGCACTTGGAAACACCGTTGCCTTTATTTATTCCATTCAGAGGTCTCCAAGTCTGTTAAACGGGGACAGTGGGATAAAATTAATTCACCGGGGAAAAAGAAACCAACGTCGTGGACCCGTCAACGCTACTATTAAGTGAAAATTATGCACAATCACATCTATCATAATATAACATGCATGCACGATATTAAATATCATAGTATGGTCGTCCTCAACCGCCATGACCTCCTCCTTGATTACCAGACTTACAGTGCCTTCTGATATATTACAGTTGCCAGAATCAAGTACAATCTCGTCTATTATAGTATGTACGGTATTAGATATCATAGTTATTGCATATTGCATGCATAATCTTGATATATCAACTTAGATCAATCTCTAAAAATTATGGAGTCTCATTGTTATATTCAAATTTAGTATTTATATCAAATCATAAAATTTTGTTATTGTATTATACTATATTTG
The DNA here is from genome assembly GCF_009389715.1 of Phoenix dactylifera. Taxonomy (NCBI): domain Eukaryota; kingdom Viridiplantae; phylum Streptophyta; class Magnoliopsida; order Arecales; family Arecaceae; genus Phoenix; species Phoenix dactylifera. The sequence goes on along the minus strand of NC_052401.1, from coordinate 676,381 downwards.
GCCTCTAGTATCTTTCTCATAACCATAAAATTTTATTATATATTTTACTATATCTATGAGTTCAATTTGAATATAAAGCACACTAGTGCTATGAACAATATATGTAATTTAAATCATATTTTTAATACAAATTTCTCAACTACGGTGTTTAAAGAATCCATATTTGACTTTGCTTAGCTACCACGCTTTAAAGGACTCTCATGCGGGGACTTCTGCTTAGATGAGGAAGAGAGTGTTCGGGAGAGAACTTTGAAAAGCAGCACGATGAAAAAGAAATCAGAGAGAGTCTAAAGGAAGCATAAAACAATTGAAGGTTGAGAATGTTTGGGAGAAACCTCCCCACCCTACCTTCCGGCATTTTTATTACTTTAGGATCGTACAAAATTAATGTTCTGTGGGTACAAAATCATTTTTTTTATTTTCTTGGGTGAAATCATTACATGGTGGAATAAGGCCATTTGGGAATTCAAAGGAGTCATCATACATGTAATAGTTCGTGTTATTTATTATGTCCGAAGGTTAAATATCTTAAGTGGCAAATTTTGGCACCCAAAGGTGCGGCTTGCTTTGAAGGCAAGTATAACCAAGCATTCGAGAGTTGATTCAAAGCAAGATTTTGTGCCTGGAATTTGGCATATTGGAGTATCAAACACAACTCTTAAGTGTTATAGAGGAGATCTCTTTTCTTTTATGATGAGGCACTCACATTATATGCACTTAAAATATATCTACCAGATTGAAATAACCAATACAAACCATCAACTAGTTATGTCTCACATCCCATGAAGGTGCCATGATGTTTGATGCCAACATTTAAACTAAACACCAAACTGTAACCATTGATTGCTAGAATTAGTCGGGCAAGAGAAAGATTGTAGTATCATGAGGTTACGTCTCACGGGTGATAATCAACCTTTTTTTTTCAATAAATCGGATGATTTAAGTTAATTGAGCATAAATACATCCATGGGAATGAAAAATAAAATATTACAAAATTAAATAGGAAGATCTGTTGAAAAAACCTATAATGTAGATCTCATATAATTTGCCACATAAAATGTCATCCGATCAGTTGCACTATTAGCTTCTCTATAAATATGTGAAATCTCAATTTATAGTAGTGAATGCATCATCGCCAACAATCCAATGGAAAAAGTCTTCTGTCAGTAGGAGGTGAATTAGAAAGATATCTAATAATTGTTATAGAGTCTTCGTCTAAATAAACCTGTGAAACCCTTAATGTATATATAACATAATTTAGATCTTTTCAAGCTGCATGTAACTCCACCATTGGAATTGTAGTATCAAAAATTCTAACACCGTCTGCAACTGGCGGTGCACTTAGCACTTCATATAATATAGTCTGCTCCACAAATGCACCCTTTTTTTTTCATCACGGTCCTATTAAAATTGATCTCGAGAAAATAGGAGGGTGATGGTGTTGCTGAATTGATGTATAATTGCTTGAGTTTAAAGATAATAGAAAACAAAAAAAGGGTAAAATAAAACTGGTACTATTCAACCAAGGAATAACAAGGATGGTAGCACTCCCAAAGCTGCGGCTTCTCCTCTCTCTCGCTCCCAGTAATGTGGAAGATGTACGCAGAGCCCCACGCAGTGCACGCGCGTTTAAGCCAAGTCAGGTTCTACTTTAATCTTTTCTAGGTGACCCATTTTCTACTCGTTTTGGGTCCCAATTATTGTGGACGAAGAGTAGCAGGGACCACTAACAAATGCAAAAGAATAATGTGGGAGATCCGTGGGCATGTGTTTAGTTCCATATCAATTATTTGCCCAAGAGATCTTGGGTATTTATACATGTATATAAAATCTAAAAAATACCTTCGAGCTAACTATTTTGGATGAAATCAAAGGTTGTTACAAATAGTATCAGAGTAAATCCAGCCTATAACTCATGTGGACTAGGGAACATTGCAGCAAAGGCTCATTGAGGCTGACCATCGGCCGATCGTAATGCTTGTAATTAGATTTGAATGGATTTAAACTTTTAACCTGACGCTATTTTGGGTGAGGTCTTAAGCTGTTACATAATGCCATGGTAACTCAGAAAAACCACCCAAAAAATTCACTCAACTGTCTCTCCCACCATTCACATTCTTCTTTGCTTCCATTATTTTGCCACAATTCACGGCGCAAATACAAAAACAGCACACCAGCTGAATGATTTTGCTAGTTACATTTTTTAGTTATGAAAGCATGTGTCAATGGCTCAGCTGTTTTCTCTTATGAGACGAACCACATGGAAATTCTATGATACAGAAGGAAAGATGAGAAAGTCCTCCTCCTTAATTTAACATATTGCTTGGCTAATCAAATATAAAAAAAAATACAGAATTCTATAACTTTTGGGTAATTAACTTCAGCAATTTGAATGATCTAGTAGATTTTTGCATTAGCCATACCTAGCAAGAGCCATAACTCAGGAGAGAGTCGTATCTTGGAGCACTTTGGATTTGTATGGTTGATAGGGCTGTAATCACTTCCTTTCCTTCTTAAAAAAAATTATAAAGACTATTTTGTAAGCAAAAAATTATTAAGTTTTATTTAGAGCATAATTTCATGATATTTTGAAAACTTAAAAAATATAGTATGCTGGACATATGTGTTGGATTTTTAAAGTTTCAAACTACTTTGTTCCGACAAGGAAATCGTTATTATGATTTTTGTTTTGATAAGATGAATGATAAACATTCCTATTGGATGCCATCAATTCTGAGACATCAAGCCTAGTATTCAATATTGACCTATTATTGGGTCCAAAAACTGAAATGAGGAACATGTCAGATGATGACCTCTAAAGGAACTCACAAATGATGGTAAATTCACTACTAACTCTTGTTACAATTTCATCAACAGCTGCAGGATTTTCTTCCCCTACTACAATGTGAATATACATTGTCAGGTCCGGAGTGAATATATTTTTTGAATTTTTGTCAGAAAATCTTCTTCATTGGCTTCGGTCTTATACAAAAACTCTTCAGTGTTTTTAGCTCTGGGGAAATCTGTGCACCGAGGTTACTTGACAGCTATAGATTGCTATTGAACCACTTGTTACCCTTGATGCAGACTGAAAGGAGCAGGCTACCCTCTGCCCTCCTATTCTTCTCATGCCTTAACTCTGTATATATCTACAAGCTTTGTCTTCTTTTATTACCATCTCAATAAATCTGGGGAAAGCAATTCACTTCCTCCATTACCCTTCAGAAAAAAGACAAACCTTTAAACCATTTTACTATGGAAGGACTCCGATTCTTGCTCCATACTTATATTCGTTGGGCAACCAAGTCATGTCGATCGACTTTCTCAGGAAAGCTAGCTTTGTCTAGAATTTAAGCTTTCGAAAGGTAGCTGAGTGGGCCATGTACGAAATGCTGATATGCCTAAAGGATCTAATTTAGGCTTGATTTAAGTATAAGAATTCATACCATCAGAAAATCTTCCAAGTTAATGGCAAAATGCTGTCTCCATTGTCTTCCTAAGAAGTCATGTATTATTGGTGCAAAATAGGCCTATACTTGATCCTCCAGAGCTCCAAAGACTATGGCTCTCAATCAGATTAATTGGTTTCATACAAGGAAAGATTAACTTAAAAGTTCAGACTTGATTTATGACCAGATTACCAATTTGAGACCCATCTTACCTAATACCAAGTCAAAAGTATACTTCTTGACATTTTTTTTAAAAAAAATTCAGTGTTTTTTTATTCTTATTTTAGCCGGTAGTTAATAGAAGTGAGCCTTCTATGCCAACCACTCCAAAAATGTCCTGTGGGTAAAAAAAAAAAAAAGCTGCCTAGAGTACTCTACTATTTTTTATTTTATTTTATTTTATTTTTGGATATGGCCGTATTTGAAGGGTACGAAATATTTATTTTAGAGAAAAAAACAATCGAAGTGTTACTTGCATTCCCAACTCCCAAGCCATGCCCTTCCTCAGGTAAAGATCATGGGGAAAGTTTCACCCCAACCAAACCAGGCGCTTTTAAATAGACAAAATAACGGGAAGCAGACCCATTAAATAAAATTTTCCTCCACCAGTCCCCACCCCCACCTGACGCCTGACGGTCCCCATAAATAACCACCAAGGGCTCAGACACATACACTCATCACACCAAAACCCAAACTCCCATCCCATTCTCACCATTCTCTCTCTCTCTCTCTCTCTCTCTCTCTCTCTCTCTCTCTCTGTGTGTGTGTGTGTGTGTGTGTGTGTGTGTGTGTGTGTGTGTGTGAAGGTTCTCATGGGCAAACTCTTTTCGATCGCCATTCTTCTTCTCTTATTCAGCACCATCACTCCCTCCTCAGCCAAGGATGGAGAACACTACAGTTTCCTCCAGAGTCAAAAGCCGGCGACGCCGCCGGTGCGCCAGAAGCTGAGCCACCTGCGGCTATTCTTGCACGACGTCGTGAGCGGGCCGGATCCGAGCACCGTCAGGGTGGCCCAGGCGGCCTCGGCCAACAAGTCGGCGACCTCGTTCGGCACGTTGGTCATGATCGACGACGCGCTGACCGTTGGCCCTGAGGCCACTTCAAAGCTAGTGGGCCGGGCCCAGGGTTTCTATTGTTTCGCGTCCAAGGAGGAGGCGGGCCTGCTGATGTCCATGAACTTTGCCTTCACCGACGGCAAGTACAATGGTAGCACGGTTACCATATTGGGCCGGTATACGGCATTGTCGAAGGTGAGGGAGATGCCGGTGATCGGGGGAAGTGGGCTTTTTCGGTTGGCCCAGGGTTATGCCCAGGCCCGGACGCACACCTTCAATCTTAAGACTGGTGATGCTGTGGTGGAGTACAATGTTTTCGTCATGCACTACTGATTTAGAGGTTGGTTTTCTGATTTAGTTTGTGTCCTCTCCATGGCGTTGGTTGCAAGGTGATCTTCATGATGTGGTTTTGGTTTTGGCTCTTTTCTTTTTCATTCAATGGATGTCATTGTCGGTGTCCCCTGGCTCTACTCAATGCTACAGGCCATGGAGAGTGGAATCATTGCTCAGAAAAATAAAAAGTTGGAACGAGAGCAAAGTAATCGTAAAATTCTTTACATGTGGACAGCTTTTTCAAACCTACTACTTTTTTTTGGGGGTCAAATCCTGCTACTTTTTTCCCCAAACCTACTTTAGGTGGCAACCGCTATATCATTATTAGGGCTGTTATAGCTTGCACGGGAGGGTTCGCATAAAAGTAGTAGTACTTGCGGTAGGCTCCTGTTCTGCTTCTTTTTTTTTTTTTTTTCGTGAGGGTGAAATCTAGTTTGCCAATGTTTCGATTCAAGGGGGTGCGTGCCTGAAAGGCTAGAACATATGTTCGGTCCTCTCTATTTTGGGAAATATAATTTTAGATCATTGGTTGTCCTTTGGGTAGATGATTAGTACCATTTTTTCTACGAACTAGATAGATTTTGGATACTTATATATTGTTAAGAAATTTAAATAACATATCCTAGCTAAATTTATTAGATGAAACCTTATGTTGCTGCAAACGGGCTATCAGAACCTACAAATAATGTTGCTTTCGGTAGCAACATATGTGATTGGAGAGAGGCCAATGCATCTCTTGTGGGACGGGCTCATTAAGGGTAGGTGTAGGTGAGAGCAAGAGGGACCAGTGATACCTCCAGATTTCGGTCATGGCAGTCTCCAAGAGCACCCACAACAAAGCTACAAAAGCTGATTACCTCTTACAACTCCATAATCCCAGAGTAGGTGGTCCGAGTGGTCTCCTGGAACGTCGTGGCCTTTCCAAATTGGTTCATATGTTTGCAGTTAAAACGAATCTCTTAAAAATCTATTCATGCGTCGGTGCGAAAATCCGTACCTTAACAAAACCTCCAAGTATTAACCACATTTTAAGAAAGAGAATCTAGACAAAAAATGTTTTATATAGACTTGAATAAGACTACCAATAATGAAGCAAAAGGAAACAAATTTTATTCCTAACGAAGGGGTGGGGGAGCAGCGTCCGTGCCCTCCCAACAAAATTCTTCTGAGTAGTGCGCCGCATAGGAGGCAACACTGTTTGCCTTCCGATAGACATTGGGTAGCTCGGAATGCCATCAGCCCACTCACAATCTTACATATATCCAACAAAGCATATGCCAATTCGAACGTCTGTCCCTATCAACACTCTTATAAATCCAATCAATCACTATGGCCGCGTCGCCCTCAAGCTGAATACAAGTCGCCCCTAAGACCCATTTGGCAAAGACAATGTCCTCCCATGCAGCTCTCAACTCTGCACCACTGACTGATTCATCGAAGACATGTCGGCCGCAATGAGCTTAGACTCATGATCCCTGATCACAAAGCCCACTCCACCTCTTTCTCTATTGTCAACGATACTGCCATCAAAATCAACCTTGAAAAAGCAAGGGGGTAGGGGTGAAGTACAGCCCTACCCGCCACTGTCTTCGAGTGCATACTTCTACCCTGAAAAATTTGGGTATTTCTGTCTAGCCTTATATGATAGGCCACATAGGCACATCTAATATCCAACTCCAGAGTGCTTGGTCGCCACCGAGCTCCCTTCAGCTGGCTTAAGAAGTCCTCTACTTAAGTCACTACCTGCGGTGAGTTCATGATCCTACCCCACACCTGAGCTGCATGGGGGCATCTAAATAGAACATAATTGATAATTAGCAAGGACCTACAAAAGATAATTAAATATTATTATTTTTTTGAAATTAACTGATGTGATATAGCATCTGTCGAACGGGACTCGTCCCATAAAGTGGTCCAATTAACATTACACCAATTGGGATAATTAGACTTGTATTATTTGCTGTACTCTAGTTGGAGGTGCCGACCCATGGCCGGATTAGTTTTCAAAACATTTTCCTTGCATCCATGCTTTTTATTTAAGAGTTACCATAGCTGTTGTTGTTGTGTCGTCGTCACAGCATTCAATGTGATAGATTTCATGGAAGATTCAGTCTTTTGCTTCAGTATTCGCAGTCCTCTCGCGGAGGTTTGGGCTTACACAGTCTGTAAGAATCAAGCCAACTGGGCCTGACTTAGCCCAAAGTCGGCAGGCCCAACCGCCGCGGCCGTTAGACGGTTGTAACTGACGAACGGCCGATCGCTACACTCCCTCTCTGGGGCTTAAAAAACCCTCGATTCCACTCCACCTCCATCCATCTTCTTATTCCTCCTCCATCTTCGTCCCTTCTCCTGCTTGAGCTGACTGTGCCCTCGCTTGTGCCGCCGGGGTCGAGGTGCAACGCCTCATCGGAGCAAGGTAAGGCCTTCCATACCCTTCGCATTTCCTTCTCTTGTCTCCCCCTCCTTCCGATCGATCGACAATGGCTGGAATCCGGCAAAGGGCCGCCGGAATAAGGAAAAAGAAGAAGAAGAAGAAGAAAAAGAAGAAGAAGAAGAGAAGGGGGGAGAGCATATCTGGTGGTTCCACCCTACCGCCCGCCGGCCCTCGGCCGCGCCACCGTCGGGCTAGAGGCCTCCTTCCCCTTCTCTGTCTTAGGTGGGGTGGGCTCTCGCCCTTCCCCCTCCAGTTTCACGGGGAAGAAAAGAGGGGAGGGCGATGAAGGAGAAGAAAAGAAGAAAAGAAAAGAAGAAAAGAAGAAAGAGGAAGAAGAAAAGAGAAAAGGAGAAAAAAAAAAGGGGGAGGGGGAGAGAGAAATGTCCATCCTTGGTGCAAGCATTCTCTCTTTACTAGATTTGTATATCCAAATCCGACTTACCCAATCAGAACTTGAAGCCGGCCCAAATTCATTTCGAATTGTTTTTTTTAAAAAGGTAAATAGCAAGTAATTTATTTTAAACAATTTTGTGCAGCAGAGCTATCCAACTGAATCTAAAAATTTTTGAACGAACAGAGGTAAATAATTTTGGCATAAATCTTATTAATTTTAAATAATTGATTAATTTTTAGTAAGAAAAATTATGAATTATATTTGATATGATTGATCTTGCATTTTTTTTAAAAGTTTAAACCCAAGCATACGGTTGAAAATAATCCATATTTTTGGTCAAATAGCATCTTTACTGAGTACTTTGTTGTAAATGATCTACATATGATTTATGAAAAATTGCATGAAAATGATATATGTGGCATAATTAGAATACTTAATAGTAAATGACTTATGGTTATGTAAAATTTCATATATGGCATAATTATTTAAAGTTTTGCGATGTCATTTAACATTTTCAACCTACTTATTAAAGTATTATTTGTGAAATATTTTATAAGCTCTTAGATAACTATGACTGCCTCTAAAAATGGAGGCCAATCGACACCTTAGAGCTAGCATCTAAAGAAAACGGCCCTCAGCCAATGGGTTAAAGTTAGTAACGAATGTAAACTATAAAATCTTGTCGATTACGAAAATAGCCATATTATGGGTTATAGTGACCGTAGCGCGAATATCTGCGAGCAAGATTTTGAAGCTAAATGTTAGAAGAATAATTTATGCATTTATTTGCAAAATAAACTTGAAGCATGTTTGTGGAAAATAAATGATTTATGCATGCATGAGTTCCTTTTTGACTTGTTTTAATATATGTGTTATGAATGCTTATTTTGGATTGTCTCTTATTTTCTTTAAATGATATATTGACATGGAAAAACTCATACTTGATCTGGTAAGATGGTGCATAGTTACTTACTGAACTCCAAAGCTCATTTGTCTCTTTATATTTTTTTAAGATAAATAAAGTTGCTAGGAGTGGAAAAGAATAAATGAATGAAGGTTGAAAAAATAAAGCTTAAAGCATAGTTACAAGCTGTCATAGAAGTAGCGATGACTATAAAGTTTGGGTTGTAGTTTTCAATATTCAAATATTTGATTTAGATATAAGTTGGACAAATTTTATCATGTTATATGAAAGAATATTGTTATTATGGGCTTTGTGTTATTGTGGGCAACACCCTACAGTCGGTGAGCAGCCAATGGCTGGAAGTCAAGGAGAGTCTGATTCCCCTATTTTTGGATCTTTTTTTTGGATTTCCTCACCAATCAGCCGCCGCCGCTGGCCATCGCCACCGCCATTGCCACTACCGCCGAACTGTTGCAGTCACCATCATCAGCCACCCCTCTTTTCTTTGTTGTTGCAATGGGAGAAGAAAGAAGAAAAGAACAAGGGAAGAAAAAGAAGAGAAGAGGATGAGAGAGAGAAAGAGAGCTATCCTCTCTCATTTTCTCTCTCTCTCCACTTTCTTTTTCCACTTTCTCTCTCTACCTTCCCTCTCCTCTCTCCACTTTCTCTCTACCTTCTCTTTCCTCTCTCTCCACTTTCTCTCTCCACCTTCTCTCTCCTCTCTACTTTCTCTCTTCACTTTCTCTCTCTAGAATGTCCAAGGAACCCAGTATCGGGTCCTGTTGACTTGATCTACGAACCCGAGTTAACCTTGTAAAGGGCACAGTTCTACTCTGGTGCCCGGGCTACCTACTGGACTGATCATCCTAGCCTTGTTGAATGTCCTTAAAACCTTCATTGATGAACCATGTTGGCTAATCTAAGCCTTGATCGAGTTTATGCCCTATGATTTGTTGATCGAGTCGCTCGGTCCTAAACCATCCGGAACCATCGAACACTGTCACTCGACCAACTCTCTCTCTCTCTCCTTTCTTATTTATTTCAAATGGAAATTAATCTCGCTTTTAATGTTGTTAATAGGGTTGACTGAATCACCTAGTGAAGTTTGACGGCTTAAGGCGAAACAGGTAAGTAAATCTTATACTTCTTACTAGTTTTTGAACTGTAAGTAGATCTTGTACTTTTTATAATCATGTCTTTCATGCATAAAATCTGCTTGTGAAAATATCACACTTTTCTTAAAATTTTGGATTAGCATTTGTATCATGAAAATCAGGCTTTATTATGAAATAAATTTTCATTAATATTCTAATGAAAATAGCTCTGTTATGAATCAGATCATATCATTTAGTATTTTTCACTTTTTTATGTGTATGTTTTAAGAAAAAAATAAGTGTTTTATCATATAATCTGATCATGAATTTCAATCGACGTCTTAGAGCTAGCATCCAACGAAAACGGCCTTCTGTTAATGGATTAAAGTTGGTGACAAATATGAACTTTTAAATCTTGTCGATTACGAAGACAACCCTGTTACAGGTTATAGTGACCATAACACAAATATATGTGAGCAATATTTTGAATTTCGTGATAGGATTACATAACATGAAAAACGATTTATGAAATTATTGATGAAAGATGGATGATTTGTTCATGCATGATTTGCTATATAACCTGTTTTTAATATACTATGTTATGAAATGATTATTTTGGAATACCTGTTATTTTTCTTCAATGATGCATTAGCATGAAAAACTTATGCTTGATCTAGTAAGGTAGTGAAAGGTTTACTCATTGAGCTGTGTCGCTCGTATACCTTTATTTTATTTTTCTCTCGCTAGGTGAATAGGATCAGTAGGGACAGAAGATGGTCTAGACGTGGAGTTGGTGCTAGCACGCTTGACAATTTTGTAGAAAAATTTTAGTATTTTAAATTGACTACAAATTTATAGTTAATGATTTTCTGAATATTAAGGATTATAGGCTTAGTATTTATGTTTGGATTTAGAAGCTTTGAATTAATATTGGTTTTTATTTAATAAATAATGAAATTGGATTCATATTTATTCTATTATATTTGAGATGGATTTGAAAACTAAATGAAACGTTTGGCTTCGTGTTATCGTGGGCCGTACTCTTCGATAGTATGGCCATATCATGCGCGGAATCTGGCCGGGGCGTGACAAATCTTTCTATGAATTCCTCACCATCTGGATCATTTGGCCACGGGGTGTAATTCAGTAGCATCCGGACTCGGTGGAGACGCCCTTGTGAACCAGGTAGGTCTCACACGGCCACCAATACTTCGTCTTTTGTTTCACTGCTCAGCGACAACTGACAAGCCGTCCATGCAAACAAAAAGGCGGTACCGTCCGAGGGATAAAACAAACTGTTATGTTATGAATCCAATCCAACTGAAGGTAACTCCCACAAAGACACAGGGCTCGTTTGGTTCGCGGGAAGTATTTTCTCTCCTAGGAATATGATTCCTGGGAATCAGATTCCTAGGAAGAGGATACCTAGGAAAGTACTTTTGACATGTTTGGTTAACCATGGGAAAGTGACTAAAATTTCCAAAATGCTTATGTTTGGTTGACCATCCACTTTCCTAGGAAAGTTATGTATAATTCCTATTATGCCCTTAATAAAAATTAGGTCTTTAATGCCTCTTTAATGCTAAAGGGTTTTTTTGGGAAAAAATAAAAAAGGAGTGATTTCCACCTCATGGGAAAGTAACTTTCCCATGTTTCTCATGGGAAAGACTTTTCCATGAAATGTGGGAATCATATTCCCATGGGAATACAACTTTCCCATCTCTCTCCTTTGAAAACTCCAACCAAACAAGAGGCATTTCATTACTTTCCCGTTGACCACACTTTCCCCCCTCGTTTTCCTGCGAACCAAACGAGCCCACAGTGAAAAGGAGCCTCAGCATCTACCGAGGAAGAAAAGTATCAAATAAAGACACCGGTCTGCTTAAAGATCAACACTCAAAAATGAAAAGAAGAAGACCTACAGCTAATTATTTCTTCAAGCGGCACTTCAACTATTAGGTTCAGTTCAGTAGTGCAGCACGTAAGCATTGTACTCAACAATGGCATCCCCCGTGTTGGGATCCAACCAGTGGGTTTGGGCCTAAGCATAGCCCCGGGCGAATCGGAACAGCCCGCTCCCTCCGACCACCGGCATCTCCCGTACCCGGTGAAGCACCGGTTCCGTCCGAGCACGGTGAGCACGCTGCCGTTGTACTTCCCCTCTGTGAACACCAAGTTCATGACCATGAGCAGGCCCAGCTCCTGCTGGGCCGCAAATGCATACATCCCCTAAGCCCGGCCCACGGGTTTCGAAGTCGGCTCCGGCCCCTCCGTCAGCAAATCATCCATCATGACGATCTTGCCGAAGCTCGATGGCAAAGGCATGACTGGATCGGTGACCGGCACCGCCGTCGCCTTGCGGCCGCTCACTACGTCATGGAAGAAGAAGTGGAGGTGGCTTACCTTCTGCCTTAGCTTCATGTGGGCTGGTTTGGAGAAATGGGCCTGGGTTTTTGCATTAGTTAGGCCGCAAGTGGGGAGGAAGAGGGATGGGAGGAGCATGCCAAAAAGAAGAGATGAAATGGTTGTGGTGATGGTAGCCATTTTTCTGCCAATGCGTGGAGGGCATGGAATTAAGCTAAGATGGAATCATGGAAGCTATATTTATAGAGGAAAACGATGGTGGCAAAGACAAATGAAGTGCAATAATGAGTGTAGTAAAATTCGTGACACAAACTAATTGGCTCAGCGGGAGCTTTGGTTCCATGGAGGTAATAGGGAACAGCCAACTCAGCACCCAAAAGTATGGGAATAAGCCATGGTCCCACCATGTGTAGGATTATGTGACAGGATTGGATTCACTGGAACTTGCTGTTTTCTGTTACATATAGCTCCTGGTCTCAAGCTCTCAATCAGTGCGGCAGTTAGCACTTGGAAACACCGTTGCCTTTATTTATTCCATTCAGAGGTCTCCAAGTCTGTTAAACGGGGACAGTGGGATAAAATTAATTCACCGGGGAAAAAGAAACCAACGTCGTGGACCCGTCAACGCTACTATTAAGTGAGAATTATGCCCAATCACATCTATCATAATATAACATGCATGCACGGTATTAAATATCACAGTATGGTCGTCCTCAACCGCCATGACCTCCTCCTTGATTACCAGACTTACAGTGCCTTCTGATATATTATAGTTGTCAGAATCAAGTACAATCTCGTCTATTATAGTATGTACGGTATTAGATATCATAGTTATTACATATTGCATGCATAATCTTGATATATCAACTTAGATCAATCTCTAAAAATTATGGAGTCTGATTGTTATATTCAAATTTAGTATTTATATCAAATCATAAAATTTTGTTATTATATTATACTATATATATATGTCCTCTAGTATTTTTCTCATAATCATAGAACTTTATTGTTGTATCTTACTATATCTATGAGCTCAATTTGAATATAAAGCACACTAGTGCTATGAACAATATATGTAATTTAAATCATATTTTTAATACAAATTTCTCAACTATGGTGTTTAAAGAATCCATATTTGACTTTGCTTAGCTACCACGCTTTAAAGGACTCTCATGCGGGGACTTCTGCTTACATGAGGAAGAGAGTGTTCGGGAGAGAACTTTGAAAAGCAGCACGATGAAAAAGAAATCAGAGAGAGTCTAAAGGAAGCATAAAACAATTGAAGGTTGAGAATGTTTGGGAGAAACCTCCCCACCCTACCTTCCGGCATTTTTATTACTTTAGGATCGTACAAAATTAATGTTCTGTGGGTACAAAATCATTTTTTTTATTTTCTTGGGTGAAATCATTACATGGTGGAATAAGGCCATTTGGGAATTCAAAGGAGTCATCATACATGTAATAGTTCGTGTTATTTATTATGTCCGAAGGTTAAATATCTTAAGTGGCAAACTTTGGCACCCAAAGGTGCGGCTTGCTTTCAAGGCAAGTATAACCAAGCATTCGAGAGTTGATTCAAAGCAAGATTTTGTGCCTGGAATTTGGCATATTGGAGTATCAAACACAACTCTTAAGTGTTATAGAGGAGATCTCTTTTCTTTTATGATGAGGCACTTGTTAGGAAAAATTTAAATGCGCACGCAGCCCGAAATTTGGCCGCGTGCGCGTTTAAGAGGGAAAACGAAAAGGTAACGCCCAGCGGGCGTTACGCGTTTAGTTTCGGAAACAACCGGGGATTTTCAAAGAAGGAATTAAATGCGCACGCGGCCGGTGTCGGGCCGCGTGCACGTTTGAGAAATAAAACGGGCATGCCCGTTTGAATTGGAAACGCCCAACGGGCGTTTTTGGTTTAAATGGGAACATGCCAGCGGACAGGCGCACGTTGCCCACGTTCACGTGAAGAGCGCGGACGCGTCCGCCAAAAAGACCATTTTGCCCCTGCGTAAAACCCCTATATATACCCCCTATTTCATCTCTTTTGATACACGAAAAATTTCAGAAAAATAGTGGAAAAATTCTGGAAAAATTCTTCTCCCTCTTAGCCACTTCCAAATTTTATTTTACATTTTTTATTCAGTTTATTTAGTTCTTTTCATTCCGTTCTTTGCTGGATCTGCAAGTCCGATCGGGTTCGCTTTGACTTCTTCCGAGACGTGCCGAAGAAGAGGTTGTAGGGTCGTCGTATCTCCGAGAAGGATTGCCGGATGACCCGTACGTGGGGGCAAATACTTCTTTGGGACAGCGTCTACGCGCTTCGACCTGCTTTCAATCAGGCTACTTTCTTCTACCTTTATTTTTAATTTAATATTAGTAGATTGGTAGGATTTGAAATTCTATGATATAAACTTATTAAATGCATAGATTTACTTTGTGCTAGAATAGATTTATTTTGTATTAAAATAGAATTATTTGGATGCCGAATGATATGCATGTATATTATTTCCTTTAAGGTTTTTTTTTATTAATTGAATTTATAGATTTATTTATTTAGTTAGGAGATATATTGCTAACAATCCAAAGAAGTGCTTATTTTTGTTAGTAATATATAATTAATTAAATTCTTTATTGCAATTGTGGCATATTAGATTTTAATTGCAATAATTGTTTTTGCTAGCACATCATCAATAATAAATTATTCTAAAGAGTTAATAATTTGGTTAACCTCCAAGAGGTTTATTATACCTCCATTTGGACTTCTCAAGGAGTAATTTCCAGATCCCATTCAAACGGAAAATTCGGAATTTGGTTGATACATAATAGTTAATCTATTGAATTGACTTATTAGATCTCAATAAATTATTCTAATAAAGGAATAAATATTTTAATTCGCTGAATTGACATTTTAGATCTTAATTACAATAATTGATTTGCCATAAAATTAGTAATCAATTATTTCAATAAGGCAATAATTCAAATCTAACATATAATTCATTAAATTGATATTTTAGATCAAAATTAAAATAATTGATTTGCTACTACTAAATTAGTAATCAATCATTGCTAATTCGGAAAATTCAAACGAAAAATTTTGAAATTAGTTAATCCACAATATCTAATTTAAATTTGCATTTAGGTTATTTTAAATATTGAATTTGTGTGATTTCTAGTGATTATATCCATTAACTAATACTGTCTAAGAAAAGCTTGTCAAAAAGGCATACGTGCCTAAGAAAGGCTGGTACTTAAGTGAGCCTAGTGCTCCACCACCGATCTGGAGCTGATCTGGCTATTAGTTTTTTGGATATATCAATTAGACATCCAAAGTTCAATATAAATATTACTGCAATCTTTTGACATAGATTTTTTGATTTCAATCAGGTTTCTGTCACTATTCTGTAACCCTGATCCTATGGCCTCAAACACTAGTGACCATCTTAGTGCCAAACCTGAAAAATTTGATGGCCATAACTTTAGGAGGTGGCAGAACCAAATGCGGTTCTGGCTCACCACATTAGGGTTAATCTCAGCCATAGGTGAAAGTACGATCGAAGTTGATAACGGGTCCAACCCAACTACCTCTTCCAACACTGAACATTCTGCCTCCACTAGCACACCCTCTAGGACACCTGATGAGATAGATTATCATTGTATCCATAGAATTCTAGGTGCTCTTTCTGAGAGGCTGTATGATATCTATTACACAGCCAAGAGTGCCAAAGAACTCTGGGACACCCTAGATAGCAAATATGGTCTTGATGATGCTGGGGTAAAGAGGTTCAAGGCCTCCGATTTCAATAAGTTTAGGATGGTGGACTCAAAGCCTATGAATGACCAAATTCATGAATTTGAAACCCTGATCCACCAGCTTAGGGCTAATGGAACCAATTTGGATGAATCATTCCAGGTAGCCTGTTTGATAGATAAACTACCTACTTCCTGGTCTGATTTTGCTAAGACCCTGAGCCATACCCAAGGAATTCTCACCCTAACCCAAGTCTTAAACTCCATTAGGATTGAAGAGCAGCATAGGCTCAGAAATAATACCTCTACTGGATCTAAAAATAATGCATATAATGTAGAAGCTCCTCCTAAGAAAAATCAGAACCGACCCTTCCGTAAGAATTTCAAGAAGAAACCCTACAACCCTAGAAACCCTAACCACCACTACAATGGGAAGCCTATTCAATCCCAGGAGCAGAAGAAGAAGAAAGAGGAAGGTGGTGCTCGTTTCTGTTATGTGTGTGGTCGGACCAACCATTTGTCTCCACAGTGCTTCTATAAGAAGACTGCACCTCTTCAATCTAAGAAGAAGGGTCCACACACATCCAGTGCTCAAGTCAACATGGTGACTTTCGGCGCTGGCTCCTCTGAGACAGCTTTCAGGTCTGTTTCCTTCACTCCTGAAGTTAACATGACTTTACAAGCACTAGATTGGTGGATTGATACCGGAGCTGGTATTCATATTTGTTCGGATCGTTCCAGGTTTTCTTCTTACCAGATCTCAAGTGGAGGAGCTGTGATCATGGCAAACAGCTCGGAGGCACGTGTGTTAGGAGTAGGACGTGTGGACTTAAAGCTTACCTCTGGAAAAGTCCTGTCACTGCACGGCGTCCAACATGTTCCAGTTGTTAGGAGAAACCTCATTAGTGGTTCTTTGCTTGTCCAGCAAGGCTTTCGTCTTGTCTTTGAGTCCAATAAGGTTGTAATTTCTCATGGTGTTATGTTTATTGGAAAAGGATTCCTTAGTGAAGGATTGTTCAAATTGAATGTAATAGCTCCTTCAATAAATGAAAATCCTTTGATTATGAATATAGAGCCTCCTTCTATTTGGCATGGTAGATTAGGTCATGTAAATTATAATTCAATTAAGCAACTTATGAACCTAAATCTAATACCAAAAAGTGATCTCAAGAACCATGAGAAATGTCAAACTTGTGTAGAAGCCAAACTCCCTAGGAAGCCTTTTAAATCTGTTAATAGGGATTCTGATCTATTAGAGTTGATTCATAGTGATGTTTGTGACTCTGGTAGAACTTCTAGGGGAGGTAACAGATACTTTGTAATATTTATAGATGATCTATCGAAGTTCTGTTACATCTACCTAATTAAAACCAAGGATGAGGTGCTCAGCAAATTTAAAATTTTTAAGATTGAAGCTGAGAACCAACAGGAAAAGAAAATTAAAATTCTTAGATCAGATCGGGGAGGTGAATATACATCAAATGACATAACTCAATTCTGTGAAGATCATGGAATCATTCATGAAGTGACTGCACCCTATTCTCCCCAATCAAATGGAGTAGCAGAAAGGAAGAATAGGACTTTAATGGATATGGTGAACTCCATGCTTATAAGCTCAGGAGTACCAGAAAATTTGTGGGGGGAAGCTCTTGTTTCAGCCTGTTATATCCTTAATAGAATTCCCTCTAAAAATAATGATCTAACCCCATATGAAGTTTGGAAACATAGAAAACCTAATCTTAGCTATTTAAAAGTGTGGGGGTGCTTGGCAAAAGTAAAAATACCTGATTTTAAGAGAAAGAAAATAGGCCCTAAAACAGTGGATGCCATATTCATAGGTTATGCAGCCAATAGTAATGCCAATAGATTTCTGGTAATAAGTTCAGAAATAAATGATATTAGTAACAACACTATCATAGAAGCCAGAGATGCAACATATTTTGAAGACACCTTTCCACTTAAGACTAGAGTAGATAGCGGTATAGCTAGTAGCTCTAGTAGAATAAGGACAAGAACAGTAGAAGTAGAAGCAGAACCTAGGAGGAGTAAAAGATCCAGGATAGAGAAAATATTTGGAGATGATTTTTATACCTTCCTAATAGAAGACTCTCCAACTACCTTTGAGGACGCAATGAAATCTTTGGATTCACCTTTTTGGAGAGAAGCTGTGGACAATGAGATGCAATCAATTATCCAAAACCATACTTGGGAATTGACTGATCTTCTTCCTGGTTGTAAAACAATAGGATGCAAATGGATCTTTAAGAAGAAACTTAGGCCTGATGGCTCTGTAGATAAATTTAAGGCTAGATTAGTTGCCAAGGGCTTTACTCAGAGACCTGGGGTAGATTTCTTTGATGTTTATGCATCTGTAGCTAGGATAACTACTATTAGGGTCCTTATAGCATTAGCCTCCATTCATAGATTAGTGATTCATCAAATGGATGTTAAGACAGCTTTTCTAAATGGAGACTTAAATGAAGAAATTTATATGGACCAACCAGAGGGATTTAAAACCCCAGGCCAAGAAAATAAAGTTTGCAGACTAGTCAGATCTCTTTATGGTCTTAAACAAGCACCTAAGCAATGACATTTGAAATTTGATGAAACCATAATGACATTTGGATTTGAAATCAATAGCACAGACGAATGTGTATATCATAAGAGAGTTGGACACAAATTTGTGATCTTGTGCCTTTATGTAGATGATATACTGATCTTTGGGACAGATCTTCAGATAATTGATGAAGTAAAACAATTTTTAAGTCATAAGTTTGATATGAAAGACTTGGGACAAGCTGACTTAATTTTAAATACCAAAATAATTAGAAGTGCAAATGGAATTGAGTTATCCCAAAGTCATTATGTTGACAAGATACTCAACAAATTTAATTATTCGGATTGTCCGCCTGTCTCTACTCCCTTTGATCCCTCTACACATCTTAAGAAGAACTTAGGAACTCCTATCCTTCAAAGCCTATATGCTCAAATCATAGGCTCACTAGGATTCCTAACTAACTACACTAGGCCAGACATAGCATATGCTGTAA
Organism: Phoenix dactylifera; assembly: GCF_009389715.1. Classification (NCBI taxonomy): domain Eukaryota; kingdom Viridiplantae; phylum Streptophyta; class Magnoliopsida; order Arecales; family Arecaceae; genus Phoenix; species Phoenix dactylifera. The sequence continues at coordinate 657,563 of NC_052401.1, read as the reverse complement.
ATAGACTTAGCAGATATACTGTTAATCCAAATAAAGATCACTGGACCGCATTAGAAAGGATCCTTAGGTATCTTAAGGGTACTAAGTCCTATAGTTTGCACTTTAGTGGGTTTCCTGCTGTTCTAGAAGGCTATAGTGATGCCAACTGGATCAGCGATACCTTAGATGTTAAATCCACCACAGGATACGTCTTTCTCCTAGGAGGTGCTGCTGTGTCTTGGAAATCCACCAAACAAACCTTGATATCTAGGAGTACCATGGAGTCTGAAATGATAGCTTTAAACACTACTAGCATTGAGGCTGAGTGGCTCAGAGATCTACTAATAGACCTTCCTGTAGATGAGTCACCTTTACCACCTGTCTCCTTACATTGTGACTGTAAATCTGCAATAGATAAGTGCAACCAAGAAAATGCCAATGTAAAAATGAACAGGCACTTAAAAGTACATCATAAATCATTGAGATATAAATTGAAAAATAATGTTATTGCCTTGAATTTTGTAAAATCAGAAAATAATTTGGCTGATCAGCTTACAAAAGGTTTATCTAGAACAGTGGTTCTAGAGTCATCGAGGGGGATGGGGCTTAGCCCATAAAGATAGATCACCACGGTGGGAACCCAACCTTAAAAGGTTCAATGGGTAGAAACAAACCGGAGTGTGACTAAGAGGAGCACAATTTCATGTTTTCCTCATCCCTATGGCGCTAGTGCTCATAAAAGCAAGTGGTAGGATGAGTTCGTTTGTATAACTCTTAATGAGTCCGAGACCCAAGAGGCAGGAGCTTCCTTGTTAGCTTCCTTATTAGGACTCACCTATATGTGCAATCGTGAGGCCGCGATTATGGGAAATGGGCGATTCCCTAAAAAGCACATGATAGATACCTGCGCATGGCCATAATAGCGCAACCCGCTTAGAACCCAGATCGGGCTATATTATGTGTGCTGTTGATTTAATCTGAGCCATGGACCGAGGTTCAAGGTTAAGACCACCTTGGCTCCACAGATGTAATCAATTGTCACTAAGTGAAGGTTCAAACCGAAAGGTACCTACACCTATTACATAATATAAGATATCCAGCAATTTATTTTGATTTTAAAATTATTTAAATTTTTGTGGGGGATTGTTAGGAAAAATTTAAATGCGCACGCGGCCCGAAATTTGGCCGCGTGCGCGTTTAAGAGGGAAAACAAAAAGGTAACGCCCAGCGGGCGTTACGCGTTTGGTTTCGGAAACAACCGGGGATTTTCAAAGAAGGAATTAAATGCGCACGCGGCCGGTGTCGGGCCGCGTGCGCGTTTGAGAAATAAAACGGGCATGCCCGTTTGAATTGGAAACGCCCAACGGGCGTTTTTGGTTTAAATGGGAACATGCCAGCGGACAGGCGCACGTTGCCCACGTTCGCGTGAAGAGCGCGGACGCGTCCGCCAAAAAGACCATTTTGCCCCTGCGTAAAACCCCTATATATACCCCCTATTTCATCTCTTTTGATACACGAAAAATTTCAGAAAAATAGTGAAAAAATTCTGAAAAAATTCTTCTCCCTCTTAGCCACTTCCAAATTTTATTTTACATTTTTATTCAGTTTATTTAGTTCTTTTCATTCCGTTCTTTGCTGGATCTGCAAGTCCGATCGGGTTCGCTTTGACTTCTTCCGAGACGTGCCGAAGAAGAGGTTGTAGGGTCGTCGTATCTCCGAGAAGGATTGCCGGGTGACCCGTACGTGGGGGCAAATACTTCTTTGGGACAGCGTCTACGCGCTTCGACCTGCTTTCAATCAGGCTACTTTCTTCTACCTTTATTTTTAATTTAATATTAGTAGATTGGTAGGATTTGAAATTCTATGATATAAACTTATTAAATGCATAGATTTACTTTGTGCTAGAATAGATTTATTTTGTATTAAAATAGAATTATTTGGATGCCGAATGATATGCATGTATATTATTTCCTTTAAGGTTTTTTTTTATTAATTGAATTTATAGATTTATTTATTTAGTTAGGAGATATATTGCTAACAGCACTCACATTATATGCACTTAAAATATATCTACCAGATTGAAATAACCAATACAAACCATCAACTAGTTATGTCTCACATCCCATGAAGGTGCCATGATGTTTGATGCCAACATTTAAACTAAACACCAAACTGTAACCATTGATTGCTAGAATTAGTCGGGCAAGAGAAAGATTGTAGTATCATGAGGTTACGTCTCACGGGTGATAATCAACCTTTTTTTTTCAATAAATCGGATGATTTAAGTTAATTGAGCATAAATACATCCATGGGAATGAAAAATAAAATATTACAAAATTAAATAGGAAGATCTGTTGAAAAAACCTATAATGTAGATCTCATATAATTTGCCACATAAAATGTCATCCGATCAGTTGCACTATTAGCTTCTCTATAAATATGTGAAATCTCAATTTATAGTAGTGAATGCATCATCGCCAACAATCCAATGGAAAAAGTCTTCTGTCAGTAGGAGGTGAATTAGAAAGATATCTAATAATTGTTATAGAGTCTTCGTCTAAATAAACCTGTGAAACCCTTAATGTATATATAACATAATTTAGATCTTTTCAAGCTGCATGTAACTCCACCATTGGAATTGTAGTATCAAAAATTCTAACACCGTCTGCAACTGGCGGTGCACTTAGCACTTCATATAATAAAGTCTGCTCCACAAATACACCCTTTTTTTTTCATGACAGTCCCATTAAAATTGAACTTGAGGAAATAGAAGGGTGATGGTGTTGCTGAATTGATATATAATTGCTCGAGTTTAAAGATAATAGAAAACAAAAAAAAGGGTAAAATAAAACTGGTACTATTCAACCAAGGAATAACAAGGATGGTAGCACTCCCAAAGCTGCGGCTTCTCCTCTCTCTCGCTCCCAGTAATGTGGAAGATGTACGCAGAGCCCCACGCAGTGCACGCGCGTTTAAGCCAAGTCAGGTTCTACTTTAATCTTTTCTAGGTGACCCATTTTCTACTCGTTTTGGGTCCCAATTATTGTGGACGAAGAGTAGCAGGGACCACTAACAAATGCAAAAGAATAATGTGGGAGATCCGTGGGCATGTGTTTAGTTCCATATCAATTATTTGCCCAAAAGATCTTGGGTATTTATACATGTCTATAAAATCTAAAAAATACCTTCGAGCTAACTATTTTGGATGAAATCATAGGTTGTTACAAATAGTATCAGAGTAAATCCAGCCTATAACTCATGTGGACTAGGGAACATTGCAGCAAAGGCTCATTGAGGCTGACCATCGGCCGATCGTAATGCTTGTAATTAGATTTAAATGGATTTAAACTTTTAACCTGATGCTATTTTGGGTGAGGTCTTAAGCTGTTACATAATGCCATGGTAACTCAGAAAAACCACCCAAAAAATTCACTCAACTGTCTCTCCCACCATTCACATTCTTCTTTGCTTCCATTATTTTGCCACAATTCACGGCGCAAATACAAAAACAGCACACCAGCTGAATGATTTTGCTAGTTACATTTTTTAGTTATGAAAGCATGTGTCAATGGCTCAGCTGTTTTCTCTTATGAGACGAACCACATGGAAATTCTATGATACAGAAGGAAAGATGAGAAAGTCCTCCTCCTTAATTTAACATATTGCTTGGCTAATCAAATATAAAAAAAAATACAGAATTCTATAACTTTTGGGTAATTAACTTCAGCAATTTGAATGATCTAGTAGATTTTTGCATTAGCCATACCTAGCAAGAGCCATAACTCAGGAGAGAGTCGTATCTTGGAGCACTTTGGATTTGTATGGTTGATAGGGCTGTAATCACTTCCTTTCCTTCTTAAAAAAAATTATAAAGACTATTTTGTAAGCAAAAAATTATCAAGTTTTATTTAGAGCATAATTTCATGATATTTTGAAAACTAAAAAAATATAGTATGCTGGACATATGTGTTGGATTTTTAAAGTTTCAAACTACTTTGTTCCGACAAGGAAATCGTTATTATGATTTTTGTTTTGATAAGATGAATGATAAACATTCCTATTGGATGCCATCAATTCTGAGACATCAAGCCTAGTATTCAATATTGACCTATTATTGGGTCCAAAAACTGAAATGAGGAACATGTCAGATGATGACCTCTAAAGGAACTCACAAATGATGGTAAATTCACTACTAACTCTTGTTACAATTTCATCAACAGCTGCAGGATTTTCTTCCCCTACTACAATGTGAATATACATTGTCAGGTCCGGAGTGAATATATTTTTTGAATTTTTGTCAGAAAATCTTCTTCATTGGCTTCGGTCTTATACAAAAACTCTTCAGTGTTTTTAGCTCTGGGGAAATCTGTGCACCGAGGTTACTTGACAGCTATAGATTGCTATTGAACCACTTGTTACCCTTGATGCAGACTGAAAGGAGCAGGCTACCCTCTGCCCTCCTATTCTTCTCATGCCTTAACTCTGTATATATCTACAAGCTTTGTCTTCTTTTATTACCATCTCAATAAATCTGGGGAAAGCAATTCACTTCCTCCATTACCCTTCAGAAAAAAGACAAACCTTTAAACCATTTTACTATGGAAGGACTCCGATTCTTGCTCCATACTTATATTCGTTGGGCAACCAAGTCATGTCGATCGACTTTCTCAGGAAAGCTAGCTTTGTCTAGAATTTAAGCTTTCGAAAGGTAGCTGAGTGGGCCATGTACGAAATGCTGATATGCCTAAAGGATCTAATTTAGGCTTGATTTAAGTATAAGAATTCATACCATCAGAAAATCTTCCAAGTTAATGGCAAAATGCTGTCTCCATTGTCTTCCTAAGAAGTCATGTATTATTGGTGCAAAATAGGCCTATACTTGATCCTCCAGAGCTCCAAAGACTATGGCTCTCAATCAGATTAATTGGTTTCATACAAGGAAAGATTAACTTAAAAGTTCAGACTTGATTTATGACCAGATTACCAATTTGAGACCCATCTTACCTAATACCAAGTCAAAAGTATACTTCTTGACATTTTTTTTAAAAAAAATTCAGTGTTTTTTTATTCTTATTTTAGCCGGTAGTTAATAGAAGTGAGCCTTCTATGCCAACCACTCCAAAAATGTCCTGTGGGTAAAAAAAAAAAAAAAAGCTGCCTAGAGTACTCTACTATTTTTTATTTTATTTTATTTTATTTTTGGATATGGCCGTATTTGAAGGGTACGAAATATTTATTTTAGAGAAAAAAACAATCGAAGTGTTACTTGCATTCCCAACTCCCAAGCCATGCCCTTTTTTTTTTTTTTTTTTTTTTTTTTTTTTTTTTTTTTTTTTTTTGGTAAAAACGGCTACTCATATCATATAGATCGGACGTGAGTACAGCCCTCCAAATCACGGGAAAGCAAAAAATACAACTGTGAAGGGACGTCTGCATCAGACGTCCATAAAAAGACACCTGAGTGCCAAGCCATGCCCTTCCTCAGGTAAAGATCATGGGGAAAGTTTCACCCCAACCAAACCAGGCGCTTTTAAATAGACAAAATAACGGGAAGCAGACCCATTAAATAAAATTTTCCTCCACCAGTCCCCACCCCCACCTGACGCCTGACGGTCCCCATAAATAACCACCAAGGGCTCAGACACATACACTCATCACACCAAAACCCAAACTCCCATCCCATTCTCACCATTCTCTCTCTCTCTCTCTCTCTCTCTCTCTCTCTCTCTCTCTCTCTGTGTGTGTGTGTGTGTGTGTGTGTGTGTGTGTGTGAAGGTTCTCATGGGCAAACTCTTTTCGATCGCCATTCTTCTTCTCTTATTCAGCACCATCACTCCCTCCTCAGCCAAGGATGGAGAACACTACAGTTTCCTCCAGAGTCAAAAGCCGGCGACGCCGCCGGTGCGCCAGAAGCTGAGCCACCTGCGGCTATTCTTGCACGACGTCGTGAGCGGGCCGGATCCGAGCACCGTCAGGGTGGCCCAGGCGGCCTCGGCCAACAAGTCGGCGACCTCGTTCGGCACGTTGGTCATGATCGACGACGCGCTGACCGTTGGCCCTGAGGCCACTTCAAAGCTAGTGGGCCGGGCCCAGGGTTTCTATTGTTTCGCGTCCAAGGAGGAGGCGGGCCTGCTGATGTCCATGAACTTTGCCTTCACCGACGGCAAGTACAATGGTAGCACGGTTACCATATTGGGCCGGTATACGGCATTGTCGAAGGTGAGGGAGATGCCGGTGATCGGGGGAAGTGGGCTTTTTCGGTTGGCCCAGGGTTATGCCCAGGCCCGGACGCACACCTTCAATCTTAAGACTGGTGATGCTGTGGTGGAGTACAATGTTTTCGTCATGCACTACTGATTTAGAGGTTGGTTTTCTGATTTAGTTTGTGTCCTCTCAATGGCGTTGGTTGCAAGGTGATCTTCATGATGTGGTTTTGGTTTTGGCTCTTTTCTTTTTCATTCAATGGATGTCATTGTCGGTGTCCCCTGGCTCTACTCAATGCTACAGGCCATGGAGAGTGGAATCATTGCTCAGAAAAATAAAAAGTTGGAACGAGAGCAAAGTAATCGTAAAATTCTTTACATGTGGACAGCTTTTTCAAACCTACTACTTTTTTTTTGGGGTCAAATCCTGCTACTTTTTTCCCCAAACCTACTTTAGGTAGCAACCGCTATATCATTATTAGGGCTGTTATAGCTTGCATAGGAGGGTTCGCATAAAAGTAGTAGTACTTGCGGTAGGCTCCTGTTCTGCTTCTTTTTTTTTTTTTTCGTGAGGGTGAAATCTAGTTTGCCAATGTTTCGATTCAAGGGGGTGCGTGCCTGAAAGGCTAGAACATATGTTCGGTCCTCTCTATTTTGGGAAATATAATTTTAGATCATTGGTTGTCCTTTGGGTAGATGATTAGTACTATTTTTTCTACGAACTAGATAGATTTTGGATACTTATATATTATTAAGAAATTCAAATAACATATCCTAGCTAAATTTATTAGATGAAACCTTATGTTGCTGCAAACGGGCTATCAGAACCTACAAATAATGTTGCTTTCGGTAGCAACATATGTGATTGGAGAGAGGCCAATGCATCTCTTGTGGGACGGGCTCATTAAGGGTAGGTGAGAGCAAGAGGGACCAGTGATACCTCCAGATTTCGGTCATGGCAGTCTCCAAGAGCACCCACAACAAAGCTACAAAAGCTGATTACCTCTTACAACTCCATAATCCCAGAGTAGGTGGTCCGAGTGGTCTCCTGGAACGTCGTGGCCTTTCCAAATTGGTTCATATGTTTGCAGTTAAAACGAATCTCTTAAAAATCTATTCATGCGTCGGTGCGAAAATCCGTACCTTAACAAAACCTCCAAGTATTAACCACATTTTAAGAAAGAGAATCTAGACAAAAAATGTTTCATATAGACTTGAATAAGACTACCAATAATGAAGCAAGAGGAAACAAATTTTTATGATACAACGGCAAACCATACCATACTCATATGAGTGCACTTGTAAGAGTCAAAACCAAAAGTCGATGAAGGGGTGAGGGAGCAGCGTCCGTGCCCTCCCAACAAAATTCTTCTGAGTGGTGCGCCGCATAGGAGGCAACACTGTTTGCCTTCCGATAGATATGGGTAGCTCGGAATGCCATCAGCCCACTCACAATCTTACATATATCCAACAAAGCAGATGCCTATCCGAACGTCTGTGCCTATCAACACTCTTCTGAATCCAATCAATCACCATGGCCGCATCGCCCTCAAGCTGAATACAAGTCGCTCCTAGGATCCATTTGGCAAAGACAATGTCCTCCCATGCAGCTCTCAGCTCTGCACCATTGACTGATTCATCGAAGACATGCCGGCCACAATGAGCTTAGACTCATGATCCCTGATCACAAAGCCCACTCTACCTCTATCCCACTCATGATCCCAGTCTTTTGCTTCAGTATTCGTAGTCCTCTCACGGAGGTTTGGGCTTACACAGTCTGTAAGAATCAAGCCAACTGGGCCTGACTTAGACCAGTCGGCAGGCCCAACCGCCGCGGCCGCTAGACGGTTGTAACTGACGAACGGCCGGTCGTTACCCTCCCTCTCTGCGGCTTAAAAAACCCTCGATTCCACTCCACCTCCATCCATCTTCTCATTCCTCCTCCATCTTCCTCCCTTCTCCTGCTTGAGCTGACTGTGCCCTCGCTTGTGCCGCCGGGGTCGAGGTGCAACGCCTCATCGGAGCAAGGTAAGGCCTTCCATACCCTTCGCATTTCCTTCTCTTGTCTCCCCCTCCTTCCGATCGATCGACAATGGCTGGAATCCGGCAAAGGGCCGCCGGAATAAGGAAAAAGAAGAAGAAGAAGAAAAAGAAGAAGAAGAAGAGAAGGGGGGAGAGCATATCCGGTGGTTCCACCCTACCGCCCGCAGGCCCTCGGCCGCGCCACCGTCGGGCTAGAGGCCACCTTCCCCTTCTCTGTCTTAGGTGGGGTGGGCTCTCGCCCTTCCCCCTCCAGTTTCACGGGGAAGAAAAGAGGGGAGGGCGATGAAGGAGAAGAAAAGAAGAACAAAAAGAAGAAGAAAAGAGGAAGAAGAAAAGAGAAAAGGAGAAAAAAAAAAAGGGAGGGAGAGAGAGAAATGTCCATCCATGGTGCAAGCATTCTCTCTTTACTAGATTTGTATATCCAAATCCGACTTACCCAATCAGAACTTGAAGCCTGCTCAAATCCATTTCGAATTATTTTTTAAAAAAAAGGTAAATAGCAAGTAATTTATTTTAAACAGTTTTGTGCAGCGGAGTTATCCAACTGAATCTAGAGATCTTTGGAAGAACAGAGGTAAATAACTTTGGCATAAATTTTATAATTTTAAATTATTGATTAATTTTTAGTAAGAAAAATTATGAATTATATTTGACATGATTGATCTTGCATTTTTTTAAAAATTTAAACCCAAGCATACGGTTGAAAATAATCCATATTTTTGGTCAAATAGCATCTTTACTGAATACTTTGTTGTAAATGATCTACATATGATTTATAAAAATTGCATGAAAATGATATATGTGACATAATTAGAATGCTTAATGATAAATGACTTATGATTATGTAAAATTTCATATATGGCATGATTAGTTAAAGTTTTGCGATGTCATTTCACATTTTCAACCTACTTATTAAGGTATGATTTATGAAATATTTTATAAGCTCTCAGATAGCTATGACTGCCTCTAGAAATGGAGGCCAATCAACACCCTAGAGCTAGCATCTAAAGAAGATGGTCCTCAGCCAATAGGTTAAAGTTAGTAATGAATGTGAACTATAATCTTGTCGATTATGAAAACGGCCATATCATGGGTTATAGTAAACCGTATCACGAATATCTATGAGCAAGGTTTTGAACTATAATATGGCTAAATGGTATAAGAATAATTTATGCATTTATTTGTAAAATGAACTTGAAGCTTGTTTGTGGAAAATAAATGATTTATGCATGCATGAGTTCCTTTATGACTTGTTTTAATATATGTGTTATGAATGCTTATTTTGGATTGTCTGTTATTTTCTTTAAATGATACATTGACATGGAAAAACCCATGCTTGATCTGGTAAGATGGTGCATGGTTACTTACTGAACTCCAAAGCTCATCTGTCTCTTTATATTTTTTTTTAAGATAAATAAAGTTGCTAGGAGTGGAAAAGAATAAATGAATGAAGGTTGAAAAAATAAAGCTTGAAGCATAGTTACAAGCTGTCATAGAAGTAGCGATGACTATAAGTTTGGGTTTTAGTCTTCAATATTCAAATATTTGATTTAGATGCAAGTTGGACAAATTTTATCATGTTATATGAAAGAATATTGTTATTATGGGCTTTGTGTTATTGTGGGCAACACCCTACAGTCGGTGAGCGGCCAATGGCTGGAAGTCAAGGAGAGTCTGATTCCCCTATTTTTGGGTCTTTTTTGGATTTCCTCACCGATCAGCCACCACCGCTGGCTGCCACTACCGCCGAACTGTTGCAGTCACCGTCATCAGCCACCCCTCTTTTCTTTGTTGTTGCTATGGGAGAAGAAAGAAGAAAAGAACAAGGGAAGAAAAAGAAGAGAAGAGGATGAGAGAGAGAAAGAGAGCTATCCTCTCTCATTTTCTCTCTCTTCTCTACTTTCTCTTTCCACTTTCTCTCTCTGCCTTCCCTCTCCTCTCTCCACTTTCTCTCTACCTTCTCTTTCCTCTCTCCACTTTCTCTCTCCACCTTCTCTCTTCTCTCTACTTTCTCTCTCTAGAATGTCCAAGGAACCCAGTATCGGATCCTGTTGACTTGATCTACGAACCCGAGTTAACCTTGTAAAGGGCATAGTTCTGCTCTGGTGCCCGGGCTACCTACTGGACTGATCATCCTAGCTCTATTGAATGTCCTTAAAACCTTCATTGATGAACCATGTTGGCTAATTTAAGCCTTGATCGAGTTTATACCCTATGATTTGTTGATCGAGTCGCTCGGGCCTAAACCATCCGGAACCATCGAACACTGTCACTCGACCAACTCTCTCTCTCCTTTCTTATTTATTTCAAATAGAAATTAATCTCGCTTTTAATGTTGTTAATTGGGTTGACTGAATCACCTAGTGAAATTTGACGGCTTAAGGCGAAACAGGTAAGTAAATCTTATACTTCTTATTAGTTTTTAAACTGTAAGTAGATCTTGTACTTTTTATAATCATGTTGTTTCATGCATAAAATCTGCTTGTGAAAATATCACATTTTTTTAAAAATTTTGGATCAGCATTTGTATCATGAAAATTATGCTTTATTAGGAAATAAAGTTTCATTAATATTTTAATAAAAATAGCTCTGTTATGAATCTGATCATGTCATTTAGTATTTTTCACTTTTTTATGTGTATGTTTTAAGAAAAAAATAAGTATTTTATCATATAATCTGATCATGAATTTCAATCGACGCCTTGGAGCTAACATCCAACGAAAATGGCCTTCTGCTAATGGATTAAAGTTGGTGACAAATATGAACTATAAAATATTGTCGATTACGAAGACAACCCTGTTACAGGTTATAGTGACCATAGCACAAATATCTGTGAGCAATATTTTGAATTTTGTGATAGGGTTACATGACATGAAAAACGATTTACGAAATTATTGATGAAAGATGGATGATTTGTTCATGCATGAGATTTGCTATATAACCTATTTTTAATATACTATGTTATAAAATGATTATTTTGGAATACCTGTTATTTTTCTTTAATGATGCATTGGCATGAAAAACTTATGCTTGATCTAGTAAGGTAGTGAAAGGTTTACTCATTGAGCTGTCGCTCGTATACCTTTATTTTTATTTTTCTCTCGCTAGGTGAATAGGATCAGTAAGGACAGAAGATGGTCTAGACGTGGAGTTGGTGCTAGCACGCTTGACAATTTTGTAGAAAAATTTTAGTATTTTAAATTGACTACAAATTTATAGTTAATGATTTTCTGAATATTAAGGATTATAGGCTTAGTATTTATGTTTGGATTTAGAAGCTTTGAATTAATATTGGTTTTTATTTAATAAATAATGAAATTGGATTCATATTTATTCTATTATATTTGAGATGGATTTGAAAACTAAATGAAACATTTGGCTTCGTGTTATCGTGGGCCGTACTCTTCGATAGTATGGCCACATCACGCACGGAATCTGGCCGGGGCGTGACAAATCTTTCTATGAATTCCTCATCATCTGGATCATTTGGCCACGGGGTGTAATTCAGTAGCATCCGGACTCGGTGGAGACGCCCTTGTGAACCAGGTAGGTCTCACACGGCCACCAATGCTTCGTCTTTTGTTTCACTGCTCAGCGACAACTGACAAGCCGTCCATGCAAGCAAAAAGGCGGTACCGTCCGAGGGATAAAACAAACTGTTATGTTATGAATCTAATCTGACTGAAGGTAACTCCCACAAAGACACAGTGAAAAGGAGCCTCAGCATCTACCGAGGAAGAAAAGTATCAAATAAAGACACCGGTCTGCTTAAAGATCAACACTCAAAAATGAAAAGAAGAAGACCTACAGCTAATTATTTCTTCAAGCGGCACTTCAACTATTAAGTTCAGTTCAGTAGTGCAGCACGTAAGCATTGTACTCAACAATGGCATCCCCCGTGTTGGGATCCAACCAGTGGGTTTGGGCCTGAGCATAGCCCCGGGCGAATCGGAACAGCCCGCTCCCTCCGACCACCGGCATCTCCCGTACCCGGTGAAGCACCGGGTTCCGTCCGAGCACGGTGAGCACGCTGCCGTTGTACTTCCCCTCTGGGAACACGAAGTTCATGACCATGAGCTGGGCCGCAAATGAATACATCCCCTAAGCCCGGCCCACGGGTTTCGAAGTCGGCTCCGGCCCCTCCGTCAGCAAATCATCCATCATGACGATCTTGCCGAAGCTCGATGGAAAAGGCATGACTGGATCGGTGACCGGCACCGCCGCCGCCTTGCGGGCGCTCACTACGTCATGGAAGAAGAAGTGGAGGTGGCTTACCTTCCGCCTTAGCTTCATGTGGGCTGGTTTGGAGAAATGGGCCTCGGTTTTTGCATCAGTTAGGCCGCAAGTGGGGAGGAAGAGGGATGGGAGGAGCATGCCAAAAGAAGAGATGAAATGCTTGTGGTGATGGTACCCATTTTTTCTGCCAACGCGTGGAGGGCATGGAATTAAGCTAAGATGGAAGCTATATTTATAGAGGAAAACGATGGTGGCAAAGACAAATGAAGTGCAATAATAAGTGTAGTAAATTCGGGACACAAACAAATTGGCTCACCTTGTGTAGGCTTATGTGACAGGGATTGGATTCACTGGAACTTGCTGTTTTCTTTTAAATATAGGCTCCTGGTCTAATGCTCTCAAACAATGCTGGAGTTAGCTCTTGGAAACACCGTTGCCTTTATTTATTCCATTCAGAGGTCTCAAGTCTGCTAAACGGGGACAACGGGATACAATTAATTCACCGGGAGTAAAGAAACCTACATCGTGGACTCTCGTCAATGCTAGTATTCTACTAATTATCAGAATCATGCACAAATTCATCTATTATAATATGTATGATATTAAATATTATAATGTGGCCATCCTCTATCGCCACGATCTTCTCGTTGGTTTAATAGAGTGACTAGAATTTATATATAACTTTGCTTAACTACCCCGCTTTGAAGGTCTCTCGTGCGGGGAATTCTTCTCTTGACTTTTGCTTAAATGAGGAAGAGCGTGTTCACGAAAGAACTTTGAAAAGCAGCACGATAGCAGGAGGAGGTGGAGCACTCGCTTCTGTGCGACATGCGACGGATGTTACGGGAGTATCAGGCCATCCAGGTCAGGCATGTCCTTCGAGGGGCGAACCAAGCTGCTGACTGGATGGCCTCGTTTGCTGCTCACCACTCGGGAGAGTTTTTTTGGACTCAGCAATTCTCATTCCTTTTCTTTGTGTAGACTTTTTGCTTCTGATGTAGCAGGTTGTGCTCATGTTAGAGCAGTATGAGCTGCCGATGCGCAAAAAAAAAAAAAAAAAGCAGCACGATGAAATCAGAGAGAGAGAGAGAGAGAGAATTGGACGGTTGAGAATGTTTGGGAGCAGCCTCCCCACCCTCCCTTACGGCATTTTTATTACTTTAGGATCATACACATGATAAAATGTTCTAATGATCATGTTTGGTGCATCACATTGATGTTACCACCTTATAAAGTTATCCAAGTGGTAGAACAAAATTAATATTCTGTCGGTACATATACGCGCATGGAAATAGATGCATAAGTTGAATATGCATAGTCCTACCTTGTCTTTTTTTATTATTATTTTCTTGGGTGAAATCATTACATGGTGGAATAAGGCCGTTTGGGAATTCAAAGGAGTCATCATACATGTAATAGTTCGTGTTAATTATATGTCCAAAGGTTAAATATCTTGAGTAGCAAACTTTGGCACCCGAAGGCAGGGCTTGCTTTGAAAGGCAAGTATAACCAAGCATTCTAGAATTGATTCAAACACAACTCTAAGTGATATAGAGGAGACCTCTTTTCTTTTATGATGAGGTACTGTGAGAATCCATGCGGATATGTATTTAGTCTCACGCCGGTTATTCGCCGAAGAAATTTTGGATATTTATACACACCATAGAACAAAATTTAGTCTCACTGGTTGATTAGTCGACCACTTTTTTTGGTAATCGAATGATTTAAATTAATTGAGCATAAATACATTCATGAAAATTAGAAAATAAAATATTGCAAAACTGAATAGGAAGATTTACTGAAGAAATCTATAATGTAGATTCCATTTAATTTGCCACATAAGATGCCATCCTATCAACTGCATTATTAGCTTTTCTATAAATATGTGAAATCTTGATTGATAGCAGTGAATTGCCCATCGCCAACAATCCAGTGGATAAAGTCTTTGTTGGTGAGAAGTGGATCAGAAAGATATCTAATAATTGTTATAGAGTCTTGCTCGAAATAAATCTGTGAAACTCTTCATGTATAAATAGCATCCAAAATGGCACCTTCTTTTCATCACGGTCCTATTAAAATTGATCTCGAGAAAATAGGAGGGTGATGGTGTTGCTGAATTGATGTATAATTGCTTGAGTTTAAAGATAATAGAAAACAAAAACAAAAGGTAAAATAAAAACTGGTACTATTCAACCAAAGAATAACAAGGATGGTAGCACTCACAAAGCTGTGGCTTCTCCTCTCTCGCTCCCAGTAATGT